>NC_081422.1:11326396-11599028 GCF_949786415.1 Peromyscus eremicus | reverse complement strand
GTGTAGACCACCCAGGGTGTGTCTTGGCTCTTTGAAGCCTTTGAGGTGTATTACAAGAGCCTAGCCATCAATCCTGGCTTAGACCGAAATGTCTATCCCGGTACATTTTGGCTGCCCTGTCAGTGGTAGAATATATTATAATATGGATCACCTCCATTTCAACCACAATCTTCTCCTGCCCCCCACCTCCACCCCCGCTGGCCTGTGTGTTAAACTATTAGAAACCTACAAATTTGCTTTGTACTTTTTATAATTTTCCATATTAGCAACTTAAGCTTCTACTAGAGTGTTGAGTAAATTTAGTCTTAGTAGGTATGATAGTTACAACTGATTCTCAGTTTGACGGGATCTAAATCACCTTGGAGACAAGCTTCTGGACAAGCCTGTGAGGGATCATCTAGATTAGCTTTGCCTCTGGGCATGCCTGAGATGGACTACCTTGACTGGGTTGGTTCAGGTGGGAAGACTCACCTGTACTGGTGGCCCCATTCCCTAGGCTGCAGTGACTGCACAAGGAGAAAGTCAGCTGAGCAGCCGCATTAATCACCCTCTGCTTCCTGCCTGCAAAGGAAATGTTCCCAGCTGCCTCGAGCTCCTGCCTCCATGACGTAGCTGGCTGGACCTCCTACCTCCGTGACATCCCACCACAATGGATTCCACTCTTAAATTAGGAGGCAAAAACAGCCCCTTTCTCTCTTACGTTACTTATGTTAGGGCATTTTATCACAGCACTAGGAAAAGTAACTAATACAGCAGGATATTGAAGAGGGTCCTGCACAGACTGGAGTCAACTCGTTTCTGCACAGTCGACCTTTTCTTGAATGACAATGAAGATGGTTCTGGAGTTTGGATCTTTTCCTTTAATGGGCAGGGCATGTGCAGAGCAGGCATGTGCAGAGCAGGCATGTGCAGAGGGCACTGAAAATCTGAGCAGGTCTGAAGCTTTGGGGACCCATCTGTGGCCAGTTGTCTGTTGCTGTAATAAAATAACTGAGTACACCACATCAAATGAGGAGTGTTTATTTTGGTTCATGGTGTTGGCCAGTGTGTGAGGGAGTAATTGACAGATGAGCATTAATTCCACACTTCATTTACCACTCACCTCGTGGTGGCTAGGAAGACAAAGACAGAAAGGAAGGGGCCAGAGTCTCAGAAGCTCTTCAAATGCATACCCCTACCCATGGTGATCTCTCTTTTCCTGGACCTTACCTCCTAAAGATTCTAACACTTCCCAGTTGAGCCACAGGCTGGTGAGCACACCTTGGACACAGGGCATTTGGGGGCCATTTAGGACCCAAAGTGTCACACTGGCCCAGAACACAGAGACACTTGCTTCATACTGTGCTATCTAATACCAGAAACAGAGATGAGGGCACATTGGTGTTGACAGGTAGGGAAGGTGAACTGTAGTGAAGACATTATTAGTCTCTGTGGCTTTCTGTTACAGGGCCAGAGTCCCAAAGGCAGGCAGGTACCTAGGTCAAGTAGAGTCACTGTCCTGATCTCTACGCCCTGGTCCTTCTCATGAGCATGGAGTGGGCCAAGAATGTAGTACATTCCATTCCCAGTGAAGCCCAAGGTTGCATGAACATTTGCTCCCTTAGGGATGGCTAAGTGATCCATGGCTGCCTAGATGACTTAGCTGGAGCTCTAGCTGGACTCCATCTGTGGGCATGGAGGCATGGTCTTTCCTGGGTGGTAATGTCAAGTGATAGTCAAGAGACAACGTTGTGGTAATAGGACCAGTTTGCAACAAAGGTGTAAAGATCTGTAATGAATAACTTTGTTGGGATTGCTAGTATTAATCCTGTAATTACAGCACTTGTGAGGGGCAAGTAAACAGACTGGGAGTTCAAAGCCACCCTCAGCTACACATGAGAGGCCTTGTTTCAATGCTCCCCTCCAAACAAACAAAACTTAAAAAATACTAAAATTAGTAATTGGAAAACTGACTGGAAATTATGTGGGGAACAGCAGTGTTGACAACATTGTCTAAAGATGAGGGTTCCAAACAAAGAGCAAAGGACAGCGGAGGAAGGACCGTTCTTGTCTCACAGCCCCCTGAAATCACAGGACATTTACCGTTTAGCTTCTGTCTTCCGGCGCACACAGTTTCCCTATTGTTGAGAGGGTACATGCCTCATATGCATTCAAGTAAATTATAAGTGATTGACAGACGAGCATTAATGCCATGCTTCATTGGTTGTCCTCCGCATGGAGCGTAGGCCTCAAAATGCACAGGAAGCTTTCCGAACACTTACTTTTAAAGAATGCTAACCACATTTTTATTTGTTTACCGTATGTATGCATGCACAAACATACACACACACTGTGTGGAAGTCAGAAGACAGTTTGCAAGAGTCTCTTCTCTACTTCCACTGTGCGGTCTGGGGATTGAACTCAGGTCATCAGGTCTTTAGGTTTGGAGGCAAGCATCTTTACTCACTGAGCCATTTTGTCAGCCCGCAAACACTTTCCCATCTGCTTAGAGAGTGAACCAACCTCTACCCACAACTCTTTCTTTCTCCTTTTTGCCCTCACCTTCCTTCTGTGACCACACCATCTTGGGTCCTGGATCACTCGGTAGAAGAGGGAAAAGAACGATGCCGGAAGAGGTCCTTTTCAGGATGCAAACAAGGGTAAATCTCCCAGGACCCCTTGCAAGGGTCACTAGGCTCAGCAGTCACTCCTCCACTCGGAGTGACAGGTTGTTTGTGGGAGCTCCTGGGCTCAGTTTACCCACGTGTGTACTGAGTTAATAGCACCCTCCTCTCCCTCCCACAGGAACAACATAGGGTGATGCTGGAACACGCACCTTGGTCTTCAGATGAAAGCCACATATAAACCCCAGCTGTTATTATAGGCTGTGGCCTGTGGGAGGGGCCATGGAAGCCACGGAGTTGGAAAGTGCAATGCTGGACCCAGGGACTTCTTGGCACCAGGACCTGGGGGCAATCTGTGGGAGTCAAGATCTGTACATTAATCAAAGGACTTTAAAAAGAAAATCGGCAGTCACCCCAGAGAAAACCCTAGAATCCCTTGAAAAATTAAAAATGAATGCATAAAGGAACTTCTCTTGTTTTTGTTTTTGGTTTTTTTGTTTCTTCAGTTAAAATAGTACAGAACTCTCCCGATAAAAAGCTACATGTCCTAACTCCTGTCCCTCCCCTCGGGGCAGGCCCTGTCAATCTCGTGTCCTTTGATGCTGATTGCCATGTCTCTACATACACATTTATGTAGGTAACTTTTGAATGGTCCAGTTTAGATATTGGCTGTTGAACCTCCGCCCTTGTTTAGTAAGCATTTTAAAGCCGTATTATCCTGTCCCCTCAACTATTTATTTTGATTAGGTAATTTTCATTTCTTTTTCGACTTCTTTGAAGTTTCCAGTCATTTCTTGTTCAATAGTTAGCAGTTTTTGTTTTTGTTTTTTTTTAAATCTTGAGGGATGACAGCATGTTCATCTCAACTTGCTCTAGGCGCTCCTTTTCGCTTTCTGCCTCCCATCATCCATCACTTGGACTACTACACTGTCAAGGATGATGACAGTCACATCCTGCTCTGAATCCTAATTGTGTTCTGTGCTTTGACTAGGGGATTGGTCTAGGAGCTGCAGGGCACTCATTTGTTTTGTTTTGTTTTTTATTTCACCCTGGTCTTTCTTTTTTTTTTCTTTTTCTTTTTGTTAATTCTTTTCTCATACAATACATCCTGACCATAGCCTCTGCTCCCTCCACATCCCCCAGTTACCTTCCCCAACCCCCCCTCTCCCCCAGATCCAGTGTTTCTTCATTTCCCTTTAGAAAAGAGCAGGCTGCTGAAGAACATTTTAAAGAATTTAGCAGGGTCTAGTTTTGTTCCACAATCATGTTTTCTTTGGGGGGGGGGTGTTTCTCACAGTCTCAAATTCCCTTTTAATTCTGGCATTTAAATTAATGATGACAACCATGATGACGATGACGATGATGATGACGATGATGATGATGATGATGATGATAACTATTGTGTTTGGGCGTGCATGCCACATGCCATAATGTATGTGCAGAGGTCACAGGACAATTTTATGGAGTCGATTCTCTCCTTCCCCCTCTCATGGGTTTCAGGAATGGCACCCAGCTTGCCAGGCTGGCACAAGTGCCATTTCTAGGCAGTCTGGCAGGTTCTGGTACTGCTGGCTGTTTTTATTATTTATTTGGAAGACTAGGGCTCAACAGGCTTCCTCAAATGTTCTTCTTTCTCCCTGATGCTGCACCAGAAACTGCAGTCATCCAGAATTTTCTCACTACTTCAGTATTTCAGAATCCATATTTCTCTCATTCTTAATTTTTTCTCCAATAGCTTGCAAAAATTTCTATTAAAGATAAATTCTTGGTTTTGAATCTTCAAATTTTATGTTCAAACTTTGTGATAATTTTTCAGGGTGAAGAATTCACAATTGCAAATCCCTCCTCTTCCAGATGCTGGAGGCTTTGTAGATCCCCTCCAGATGCTGGAGGCTTTGTAGATCCCCTCCAGATGCTGGAGGCTTTGTAGACACCATCTAGGTGCTGGAGGCTTTGAAGACACCGTCCAGATGCTGGAGGCTTTGTAGACACCGTCCAGATGCTGGATGCTTTGTAGACCTCCTTCCAGATGCTGGAGGCTTTGTAGACCTCCTTCCAGATGCTGGAGGCTTTGTAGACCTCCTTCCAGATGCTGGAGGCTTTGTAGATCTCCCTCTAGATGCTGGAGGCTTTGAAGACACCGTCCAGATGCTGGAGGCTTTGTAGACCCTCTCTGAATGCTGAAGGCTTCATTGCACTGTCTTTTAGCTTCTGGTTTCATTAGTGGGCAGTGACCTGCTTTTGCACTTTCTGGACTCTAGGGCTTGGCTACTGTTTTGAAACTTTACATGGATGGGCCTTAGTGTGAGCGCTTTGTTGTACAAACTTAGACGTTTTCTTCTATCTCTCTTTCTCTTTTCCTACCTTCCCCCCTCCCTCCAGTACCCATGTTGGCAAACACTGTACCATCTCAATTTAGAAATGTTTAGTTTTTAGTCTGTGGTAACTTCTTTCACCACTTTTGTTGATAATTTTCTCTTTTTATGTTTCTTAACTCTTCTTTTACTCATCAAAACGAGCAGATTGTGTCCCACCAAAATCCACTGGTGAAAGCCTTAACCTCAGACCATGAGAATGTTTGGGGCAAGGCCTCTGGAGAAGGGACTAAGTTAAAATTAGTCCATTAGGGTGGGAAAAATTTCAATTGGATTGCTGTCCATTAGGGAGAGAAAAGTTTTACACATATAGAGAGACAACACACAGACAAAAATCATGCATGAGGACACAGTAAGTAGATAGCCATCTGTCAGCCAAGCTCAGAGTTCCTAGAAGCTAAGGCTGCCAATATCTTGATTTCAGAATTTTGTAATGGTGAGAACATAAGTTTCTTTTACTTAAGCCCCCACTGTATTATTTTGTTTTTGAGGCCCTAGCGAATAGTCCACTGGTCAATCAAGTGATATAAGCAAACCTAAGTCAGCTCATCTTACATGGGAAACTTGCTGGCTTCCTGTGCTAGCTAGTTTTATGTTGACTTGACACAAGCTAGAGTTATCTGAAAAGAGGGAACCTCAATTGAGAAAATGTTTCCATAAGATGCAGCTGTAAGGCATTTTCTCAATTAGTGATCAATGGGGGAGGGCCCAGACCATTGTGGGTGGGGCCATCCCTGGACTGATGGTCCTGGGTTCTATAAGAAAGCAGGCCGAGCAAGCCATGGAGTGCAAACGAGTAAGCAGCACTCCTCCATGGTCTCTGCATCAGCTCCTGTCTCCAGGATCCTGTCTTGCTTAAATTCCTGCCCTGTGCTGTGAGATGTCTTTCTGTATGCTGTGAATATGTGTTGCTCTGATTGGTTCATAAATAAAGCTGCATTGGCCTGTGGCAAGGCAGCTTAGAGGCAGGCAGAAATCTAAGCAGATAGACAAGAAGAGAAAGGAGAGGTAGGGAGATGTCATCCCACCGTCCAGGGAACAGCAGGCAATGGCACACAGGTAAAGACACGAAACATGTGGTGACATATAGATTAATAGAAATGGGCTGAGTTTAGTTATAAGAGCTAGCTAGCAAGAAAATTGAGCCATAAGCCATGCAATTTGTAACTGATATAAGCCTCTGTGTGTTTATTTGGGTCTGAGCAGCTGCAGGACCAGGCAAGACACAAGAAAACTCCCGACTACAGTCCTGGCTCCCTTCAGTAATGAACAGTAATGTGAAAGTGTAAGCCAAATAAACCCTTTCCTCCTCAGGTTGCTTTGGTCATGGTGTTTCATCATAGCAATAGAAACCCTAACTAGGACATCCCATATCCAAGAGGTCAGGGTTGGAAGAGCTGGCTGTCACCACTGCTTAATTTAGGGGCCTAAGCAATGTCACTGGGGTGTTGTTTCCTTCCAGATCTCTGCTCTGTGGTTCACTTTCCATCCTTACTCACAGGATCTAAGTGTTGTACCCAGAGTCCCCCAAAGACCACCAAGAGACCAAATCTGATGCAAAAGTAAAGAGTCTTTTTATTGTTTTGAGTTAACTTGGGCCTCTCTGTCCATCTGATGCAGCAGCAGAGCAGAAAAGACCCCAAGTAGCAATGGGGCAGGGTTTTTATGGGGGCAAAGCAAGGAGAGGTCTTGGGGTCTACAGACTACATAGGAACAGACTCAGGATTGGTTTATGCGAGTGGCAATCATGTTAGTAACTTTTAATTGGCTAAGGTTAGTTGGGGGTTATAGTTATCCATTTTTGGGCAGGCCTGGACAAGTCCCAGGCTTTGTCCTTGAGCTGCCATGGAGGCTGGCTGGCCTAGCACATAATGACTGTGGGTGATGGCTCAGTGGCCCAGGCTTGGTGCATCCTATCTCCCTGTCCCTGCTGGCAGGGGCATCAGTGCTTAATTATCTTTTGTTCATGGCCCTTCCAGAAACTGCTTGCTTGCTTAGTCTTAAGAAACTGAGATTGAGGCCTGATCTCTGAGAGAAGACTGAGCAGCCTATTATAGTGTCTGCTTGGTCCTTTCATTCCCCCCTTGAGTAGTATATCATATCCAATCTTAGAGATGTTTCTTTTTGGTAAAAGATTTTATCATCAGGGTCGTAGAATATTTTGGAGACTAATTGGACCAGGACTTAAGGGTTTCTTTTATTTTGATCTAAAACTTGAACATTAACATAGGGGGTCAAGCCAGAAGTATATGTACACCAGGTATCCTCCAGTGGGATCAGGAAGCCAGCTCCCACTGGATTCTGAGTGAGATTACAGAAGTGAGAATAGCCATGTAGAGGTTGTTCCAAACAGAGACCATTTCCCATCATCAATGGCCAAGTGAGCTTCCCCTTACTCAGTTGTTGCTATCTGCAAGTGTGTCATGGGTTTGGTCCAGGGGCTGATATTGGGATTATAGCATCCTCAGTTTAGTGGTACCCAGACGGGAATTATCATCTAGTTAAGGCATCAATGACACAAGAGCCAACAGCAATTAGCAGAAGCGGAAGGGCTAAAAGCCCTGTGATGGCTGACAGAATTCCTTATAGTGAAAGAACTCAGAAATGAGAATGGGGACCAGTTATTATTTTATCTCAATTTCCCTATGACAAGAAATTCCCTTTTGATCTGACATCCTGGGAGGAGGGGGTAAGGGTGACGTTTTTATTTCTGTAATTATTTCCTGCTGACATTGGGATGTTGTTGTCAGGGCCCTGGAAAGCCAGAATTTTAGTCAAAGGCATGGAGAGAACATAGAAGCATCTGGTTCATTGACCAGCTGAAGGGATAGCATTTACATCACCTGGATTGGTCCATGCCGTGGGATGTTCTGTATGCTGTGAATATGTGTTGCTCTGATTGGTTGATAAATAAAATGCTGATTGGCCAGTAGCCAGGCAGGAAGTATAGGCAGGATAAGAAACAAGGAGAATTCTGGGAAGAGGAAGGCTGGGTGAGGAGATGCCAGCCCACCATCCAGGGAACAGCACACAGGTAAAGCCATGGAAAACATGGTGACATATAGATTAACAGAAATGGACTGAGTTTAAGTGTAAGGGCTAGTCAGTAGTAGGCCTGAGCTAATGGCCAAGCAGTTTTAATTAATATAAGCCTCTGTGTGTTTACTTGAGTCCAAGCAGCTGCAGGACTGGTGGGTGAGAGAGATTTGTCCTGACTGCAGGCCAGGCAGGACACAGGAAACCTTCAGTTACAGGTCCATATCAGACTTCAGTGAGTTCAGGACTTGCAGTCATTTGGAGTAAGTTGTCATCAGCAAATGATGCTTGTATGTGTCTGTCAGCCAAGAGGAAACCTGTTGAGACAGATAGAAACTAGCAAGAGAAGTTAAAATTTATGGACTTATTTGGGACTTTGAGACCCATAGTCTCAGTAGTTGAGGAAGGGGAGGAGTCCCAAGTCCAAGAGAGAGAAAAATATCATCCTCAGGAATAGACAGGCGGGGAAACTTAGGCTGTGTTTATCTGGAATCCTTTTGACCTGTGAGAAGTGGATCCAAGTTTTATGGCTTTCCTGATTTTTTTGAAGTTTATGTGAATTCCCATTTCATGAAAAGACATAAAAATTCCAGATATATTAGTATTATCAATATGCATTGAAATCCATACTGTAGAAAAAGCAGGTAACAGGTATCTGTAAAACAGCAGGAGTATTCATATCTTTGAATCCTAGCAAAATCTACAGATTTCGGTTTAAAAAAAATGTGTATTTTTCTTCTGTCCAGAGAGCCAGGTATAAATTGGACTGAAATGTCTTTATCCTGATGAAAAGCATCTGTAAGTCTATATTCAAAAGACAACCAAAAGAAATCTAAAATCTTAAGCTCATAATCCAAACAGTAAGCAGTCATTGCTCTATTAGATTGTCAGAATTCTGTTAATGTTAAATTCTGAACTTTTGAAATTTCAATACAACGATAGTATGGTGAAGGAAAGAAATTTCATAATATCTTTTATATATCTTTTTTAGGTCTTTATATTTTTTAGACTCTTAGAATTTATTATTTATTAGAAATATAAGCAGTTATTATTTAAGAACATCCATTTCAAATTATCTTTGAAACCTGTTTATTCCTTAATATGAATCTTATGAGTAAGGCAAACCTGTTTGTTTTTTTTTTTAAAGAGGCCTAGTAGCTCTAATTAATTAATGCATTGATCAATTAATTAATAAGATGGCTGCAAGCTGTGGAAGATTCTGGTTGTCTGATGTTGCTAAGCTGACAAAGCTGTAGCTAGCCTATTGTCAATGCCATAAGAGATCTGAGAAGAATAAATTTTATCTGAGTGCAGATTAAGCAGCTTTCAAGTCTATTAAAAAATGACAGACTATCCGTTACCCAGACCGCCATCATCCAAGGCTCCTCTGGTCTTCATAGCATTGGCAGGACATGTGTCAGGACAGCATCAGTCTTGGCTGCTGGGTCTATAACGTGAAAGTTTTTCCTGTAGAGGAGTAACTTGGGGAAGACTGATCTTATTTTGTTAGTGTCTCATTTGTCATTCTGGGCCAGATCCCTGGCAGCAGGTGTTGAGTCAGGGCATCATGCCCACTGGTCAGTATTGTCAACAAATCAGGTGGCATCATCATGCCATTATTCCATATCTTCTTTGGAGACCTTGGGAGTCATTGCTAGGAGCTGGGCGTCTCTGTTTGTTATAATAATTTTTTTATTAACTAATTTAAACACCATATTCATCAGATCTTTGACAGGTTTGAGGACCATTATTTATTAAATATATCTGAGCTAAATAAATCTAGGCCTGATCTTGAAAACATCTCTAAGTATGATAACAATAACCAGGCCAATTTGTTATCCTGTAGATATATTAGTCCAATGGACCTCTCAGGTTCTGCTTTTTTTTTCTTATAGGTATATTTTATAAGCATTTTTCTACTAATAGGCATTATAGTTGCAGTTAAAATGCAGCTTTCATTTATAGACCATAGATGTGATGTTGACAATTTTTAAGAAACAGGTTTGTACTTCTCTATGAAATTTTGAATTTGTCATTTCATAGGAGGCCAAACATATAGAGAATCCTGTAACCCAGAGGGCTGTATTATAATGATTAATTATTAACTCATATTTTGGACCTCAGTCCTCCTCTCTCTTTTAAAGAGCATGATTCCATTTTTAATATAAACATTCTGCAGTGAAGAATCATTGGGTTGTTTTTTTATTCTAAATGAAGAAAACCAACCAGAATTAACCCAACATGGTTAAATTCCCAACATATTTTATAGTTTTTCTTTAAAGTCAGCATAGTTCATATTCCTTCCAGTCTTTTATAATTTTCCATGTATCTTTAGGTCAGGTCTTTCCCTATTTTGGTATAGTCAGACATAGATAAATTCCTTTTTCCCTTTCCTTTCATATTCCAGTCTTTTGTCTTCTCTTGCTTTTCAGACAACATGCAAATTTCCATCAAAGTCTTTTCCTGTGGTTTCTTCCCAGCAGTTTAGAGCATTGCATAAGTACAATATTTTAAATAAGAATAGAAATATATATGCATATGTTATAATAAAAATTATATTTGCATTAATATATAAAAACCTGTATCAATGTGAAACATTTGATATTAGCAGCAGTTTTTTTATCCTAATCAATAGTAATTTGTAATCAATTTCTTTAAATGATGACAAGCATTTGTAGTCCATTGAATCCAAATGACCAAAATCCATGTGCTTTTTTCTTTTCCTGTGGAAAGAAAAGCATACTTTTTCCCAAATATAATGTATCTTTGACTTTTATTCTAAAGTCAAAGCTTTTTAAAGTATGCAGGCTGGTAATTTAACATTTTTTTTTTCAAGCAGTATCAGGACAGAGAAGGGTTAAAATGGAAAGCTGCTGGCTAGGAGAAGAGACCTTGACTTTATCACAGTGAAGAACTTGGTTTAGGAATGAAGGGAGGAAGATATGGGCCCAGAGCGTGTCCTTGGCTGCCAATGTTCCTAAAAAGAAAATTTGTTAACTCCTCTGACTATAATAATTAACAATTAATCCCAGATTGTCTGTTCGGTGTTTGAGCAGCTTGTCAATTGTAGGTAGTAAAGTCCCTGCCACCCATAGTTCCCATCTCTGCCCTCCTGCACAGAGAGCAAGTACCCCCACCCTCTGTGAGAGCCATTAACTGGCTGCAGGCCTCTCCTGCAGGCCAAGACCAGCTCTGCCTGTGCTGCTGGCCAGATAGCAAGAGAGCTATGGAGGGAGGTGGCCCTTGCTGTGCCTCTCTCTCCTTTTCCAGGAGAACGAGGGAGGTTACTAGACACAAACAAGTAACACGACGTAGACGTAAGTACCAGTACATCAGCACTGAGACAACTGACAGGGCTCCGTTAGCGAGCTCCTGTCTAACAGATGGCTTCTCTTGCAGTACACAAGCCCCACCTGGCAGGAGCTACCTGCTTATCTCAGTTCAGTCACGGGGACCTAGTCCTTTTAAATATGGAACAGAACAGTAACATAGTAACAGTCAGAACATAGGCCAAGACAAAGACAAAGAGCCTTCATTTATCTATCGGCCGTGCACAGATCTGAAAATGAGTCACTGGACTCTTGGCTTGCAGTTGCGACCCTCTTAGATTCTCCAGAGAAACCAGGGGAATCCAATCCCCCTCAGAAGGGTCTCCTGATTCTGGGTCTCCTGACCCACCAGAGGAACCCTTAGATGTCTCCTAGGACCCCAACCTGTGATCCGTTGATGGGTCCACCATAGAGCTTATGTGGGCTTCACAGAAGGCGCTCCCTTTGCCATAAATGGCTAGAAACAGAAACCAGAAACTGAAAAAGCTTGCTGGGCAAATCTGAAAGTTACCTGATAGTAGGCACCATAAGACTCAACGAACCTCCAAAATGTTGTGCCCAGAGTCCCCCAAAGACTACCAAGAGACCAAATCTGATGCAAAAGCAGAGTTTTTTTTATTGTTTCAAGTTAACTCGGGACTCTGTCCATCTGATGCAACAGCAGAGCAGGAAAGACCCTGAGTAGCAATGGGGCAGGGTTTTTTTAGGGGGTAAACAAGGAGAGGTCTTGGGGTCTACAGACTACATAGGAACAGACTCAGGATTGGTTTATGCGAGTGGCAATCATGTTAGTAACTTTTAATTGGCTAAGGTTAGTTGGGGGTTACAGTTACCATTTTTGGGCAGGCCTGGACAAGTCCCAGGCTTTGTCCTTGAGCTGCCATGGAGGCTGGCTGGCCTAGCACATAATGACTGTGGATGATGGCTCAGTGGCCCAGGCTTGGTGCATCCTATCTCCCTGTCCCTGCTGACAGGGGCATCAGTGCTTAATTACCTTTTGTTCATAGCCTTCCCAGAAACTGCTTGCTCAGTCTCAGGAAACTGAGATTGAGGCCTGATCTCTGAGAGAGGACTGAGCAGTCTGTTAAGGCATCTGCTTGGTCCTTTCATAAAGGTGTCAGTAACTTCTCATTGCTCTGACAAAACACGTGGCAATGCAGCCCCAGGAAGAAACGACTCATTGGAGCTCTGTGTGTGAGAAGGAATGCAGCCCAGCAAGGCTGGGGAAGCGTGGAGATGGAAGCAGATGGGAAGTGGGTGGGGCTACAAAACCTGAAGCCCCACCCCCCAGTGTCCCACTTCTTCCAGCCAGGTTCCGTCAGTTCTACACATTTCCGGCAGCACCAACAGCTGCGGATGAAGTAGCCAAACACGTGAGCCTATGGAAGGTATTTCCCATCCGAATCCCGACAGTTGGTCACATGCTCCAAAGTCTAGGCTGAGTGGAAAAGAGCCTACAGATTTAGGAAGAATAAAAAATGGCTCTTGATTTTCTTGGTTTCATTTCAATCAGCTTTAGATCTAACAACTGAGACAAGAACGCATGCTCTGTTGGTCAGTCCTGGGTGTTAGTCTCCTGTTTCCAGCTGGGTGGATAGGGTCAACACTGTCCTGGCTGCAGTGTGAGTGGGAAGAGGGTGGTTGTCACCTAAGATAATAGCAGCAAGGGTTTACACAAGCAAGGTTAAAATTATTAACTCTTATTTTTAAAATATGTGGTAACAGGAGCATAGAGGCATTTAATTAACATAAACCTAGGCATAAAGATGTAATCAGGTTAACATTCAGTGAGCGTGTACTATCTATCTTAAAGGTCAGTATAGAGGAGGACTAAGTATAATTTTGTCTAATCTTCAGCTAGTGTGTGGTCAGCGGAGTGTCCTTGTGTGAACACCTAGATCATCACACACATTCTGTAATCTCTGCCTTTGAATGGGATGGAGCAGTCAGGTGCTGGCTATTGCTGACTGCTGCTATTACTATTTGTTACACAGTGTTGGTGCTGGGGTTGAACCCAGGGTCCCTCAAATCTAAGCATGGCCTCTACCACCAACATCTAAGGCTCCACAAGAGTGAAGTAGGGAGAGAAATACAATGCACGGAATTGTAGTTCGAATAACCATTGTGAATTGCACCATCCTTACCTCGCGGCTTCTTTCTAGCATGATCAGTGAACATGCCCATGCTCCTTTCTTTGCCTGATGCCTTCAAGCTGAGGCTGGAGAAAGAAGGACCCTCGCTCCTTAGGAAACTCACAAGGCTTGATGAGATCTGAATACCCCCTGTAACTCCCCCTAAGACCTCCATTTCTGGGCTTGCTTCCAGGTGCTTTTACTGACTCATCAGGTGACCTTTGGTTGGTAATTCTTCAGCTCATTGCCTCAGTTTCCCCATTTGAAAACAGGCCCCAGCCAGACCTGCTTTAGTTTTTGCTTTTTCTCCTTTCCTGAATGTGTTCTCACTACTGACTGATCTCACGAGGGACGCGGTAATAACAATAAATAATATGAACTGACGGCAGTGGGTGTGGCTTGTGCCACTGCATGCTTTCTACTCACCGAGGGGTCGTTTCAATGTCATGGCAACGCTCAGTGGGATTACCATTGTTTAACATATAGGGAAACTGAGGCCCAGAGAGGTTGGCCTGAGTTGGCTTGACTATGACACATAGTTCTTTTTCATTTTTTAAAAAATTTTATTTTGTTTTGTTTTGTTTTGAGACAGGGTTTCTCTATGTAACAGCCCTGGCTGTCCTAGAACTCATTCTGTAGACCAGGCTGGCCTTGAACTCACAGAGGTCTACCTGCCTCTGCCTTCCAAGTGCTGATATTAAAAGCATGCACCACCACTACCTGGCCATAGTTATTAAAAATTAAAACATATTTTTAAAAAATTAGTTCTTTGAGAATATTTTAAGAAGTGTTTTGATGATATTCATCCCCTTTCCTAACTTCTTTCAGATCCACCCCACACACATCCAACTTTGTGTCTTCATCAAAATTCCAACACAGTTCTTCACAGAAATTGAAAAAACAATCTTCTATTTCATTTGGAAACACAGAAAACTTAGGATGTCTAAAGTGATTTTGAATAATAAAAGAACTGCTGGAGGTATCACTATCTCAGATTTCAAGTTGTACTACAGAGCTTTAGTAATAAAAACAGCATGGTATTGGTTGTAAATTAGACATGTTGATCAACAATAGAATTGAAGATCTAGACATAATTTTATATACCTATGGACATCTGATTTTTGACCAAGAAGCCAAAAAAAAACCACACATGGTAAAAAAGATGACGTTTTCAACAAATGGTGCTGGTCAAACTGGTTAGCTGCATGTAGAAGAATAAAAATATGAGCCGGGAGGTGGTGGCACACGCCTTTAATGCCAGCATGTGTGAGGCAGAGGCAGGCAGATGTCTGTGAGTTTGAGGCCAGCCTGGTCTATAGAGTGAGTTCCAGGACAGCCAGGGCTGCATAGAGAAGCCCTGTCTTGAAGAACCAAAATATAAAACTAAAAATATGTCCACATCTGTCCCCCTGCCCAAAACTTTTGTTTGAAACCCATCAAGTAGTTTGTGCTGTCTGTATACTCTTAGGCACATGACCTTCCACTGGCATGCGCTTGACCTACCAGGAGCCGCACTGTTAAAGCCAACTGACTCTCCCTCTCCCGCGGTCGTCAGGTAGCAAAGCTCCTTGGCTGAAGGTAGGACTTCATGCCCACATCCACTTCCGATACTGGGCTTCTGTCTGGCTTGAGCTTCACAGGCCTTGTGTCACAGCCATGTCTGTTCATACATGCAGCTGCCTCGCTGTGTCCAGAGAACACTGTTTCTTTATAGCCACGCACTGCCTTTGGTTCCTACATCTTTCCTCCCCTTCTTCCACAGTGATCCCTGAGCCTTGGGAGGAAGCAGTGGGATACTGATGCGACATTTAGGAATGAGCATTCTTCAGTCTCTTTCTCTGCACCTTGACCAGTTCTGGGTGTCTGTGTCAATCGACATTCACGCTGAAAAGAAGCTTCTCTGATGAGGGTTGAGAGATGCACTAATGATGAGTCCTTAGGAATCAGTGTGATGCTTTGCTCACTTAACACAGAAATAGCAGCAAGCTCTCCTGGGGGGCCTGTGTCCTGCCTAGCCACAGGCTCTTGGCCCCTATAACAGTGCCTGTATTAGATAGGGGTTTCAACTTGTGGGATTGTCCTTAAATCCAGCAAGAAAGTGGGTAGTTACTCCCATGAAGTTCTTACCCATTGGTAGGCATGTTTTGACAAGCTAGTCTGGAACTTAACTGCTCTATGTTGCTACTTTCCTGAATAGCATGAAGCCACAGACACAATACATTGTCCTAGTCCAGGGCTTCCCAACTTTGATAGCCAGAAATCTAGAAGGGCTGGGAAATTTGAAGCTTCAGAGTCAGAGGGCTTAATCCTTGGTTTGTGAAAGGAAAGGAAATGGAGGTTAAGAGTCGAGTGCCTTTAAGCTCATGTATAATAAGACTTCTCTGTTAGAAGGGGTCTTTTCACACTTTTTCTAGTCAATATCATTCACACATTGTTAGTGAATGGAATGTCCTGCTTCTGTGCTATGGGGAGTCCAGAGGAATGTTACAATGCTTCCTTTTCCTATGTGTGTTTTCCATGTCAAGAACAGACATCTGCCCTTCATTGCAGTATCTGCTTCCCTCCCCCAAGAAAAGCCCCAACAGAATTAACAGAACGTTGGGGAATATTATTTTAAGACATGTTACATTTGTTTATGCTGTGGAACACTTGTTTAATGATGCAAAGATGTATTGCATTCCTTTATATTGCATTTGTTAAACTCTGTGAAGCTGTGTTACTTTGCCTCTCTAAAACACCTGATGGTCTAATAAAGAGCTGAATGGCCAATAGCAAGGCAGAAGAAAAGATAGGCAGGGCTGGCAGGCAGAGAGAATAAATAGAAGGAGAAATCTGGAGGAAAGGAAGAAGCAAGAGAACAAGGAGAGGAGGATGTCAGGGGTCAACCACCCAGCCACCTAGCCAGCCATGGAGTAAGTGTGAAAGTAAGATATACAGAAGTAAGAAAAGGTAAAAGCCCAGAGGCAAAAAATAGATGGGTTAATTTAAAGTGAAGAAAAGCTGGCTAGAAACAAGCCAAGCTAAGGCCAGGCATTTATAATTAAGAATAAGCCTCCATCTGTGGTTTATTGGGGGAGCTGGGTGGTGGGCCCCCTAAAGAGTAAAAGAGAAAAAAAAAACACCCAACAACGGGACACAAAAATTAAATTCTTGTCCTTCATAAACTTTATTAAACGTTTCTCTTAAAAAGTTCATCTTTGTGAAACATAATTAGAAAAACTTTATAAATAACATTTTTGCTATAGCCACCCTATTTACTTATAAATCTTTCATGGTAAAATTTATCTTCTATAAGCCTCTTGAAACTAGATAAAACTTACATAATTCATCTAGACTTTTTAAACATAATCCTCAAGACCATTGTATGCTTCAGTGCCCCTCATATGATTTGTATTTCTTTTACAAAGTTTTGGCTTGAAAGAAGGAAAAGAAATAGCAAGTAAAATTAGGTTCTTGAAGTTTAAGAATCCTTTTTAAAAAATACATTATTATTATTTTTTGAGACAGGGTTTCACTGTGTAGCCCTGGATGGCCTGAAACTTGTTATGTAGACAAGACTGGCCAAGAGTTCAGGATCCATCAGCTTCCGAGTGCATCCTGAGTGCTGGGATAAAAGGTGTGTGTCTCTAATACCCTGCTGTGTTTAGGAATTCTGATGTTCTATTTCAAATAACAACTATAAAACTCTTTATAACTTTGGCTCATGTCCAAACTTGGGGTGTAGCCTCATATAAATATTGGTGGGTGAATTAATATTCTTATAAACTTATATCTATATCTCAGAGAAATTATGGGTATTGTTTATGGATGTGATCATTGTATTTATTTATAAGGGTAACATATTTGGGGGGTTTGAAAGTCTTAGCTTTACTTTTTAACCTCCAAATCTTTTTGTCTAGTGCTGTCTGATAGCATGCAGATTTATGTCACACAAAGAATTATGTGTTTATATACAATTATGGGAAAACAATACAAAGAATAATAAATTTAAAGACATTTCTATTGTGTTTCATCTGTTAGTAAACTATTGTCATTGTATTACATTATGCAATGTCTACACCAGAAGGGTTTGTGGTACTATAACATCTATATCTATATCATCAAAAACATTTCCTGTTGTACATTATAACATAAAATTAAATCCACTGATTAAATGAACCTTTAGACTCTAAAGTTAATACTGTATTTTTGTGAATACTAGTTAATAATTTTAAAATAAATACATACCAAATTAGACATTAAAATGTCTAATGACAAATCATTGTAACAAGATGTATCACATCTATTAGCAGTGAATTAATAATGACACAAAATATGTGGTACTAGACTTCTCACAGGGTGGACTTCCTGTTTCAGGTGGATTAGCAAGGTATTACCAAGGTCTCCATGGTACTAGACTTCTCACAGGGTGGACTTCCTGTTTCAGGTAGGGTTAGCAAGGTATTACCAAGGTCTCCATGAAGACTGGCACACTCTCCATGTTCCAAACTGCTTGATTTCCTGTTGCTCTGTTCCTTTCTCAGGCAGGTCACATGGGTCTCTGGCAAGTCTATGCAGCCTTGTTCCGAATACCCACTCCAGGGCGGGAAACTGTGAGGAGGAGTCAAGAGTGCTTCAGTCCAGGTCTATGTACTGTTGTTGGTTGTTTTTTCTTACTCTTTGACTCTTTTGGGTCTTTGGGAGCCTGCCACCCAGCTCCCAAATAGATCACGAGGGGACTTATTATTACTTATGAATGCCCAGCCTTATCTTGGCTTATATCCCATCTACCTTTTGCCTCTGGGCTTTTTCCTCTTCTTACTTCTGTATATCTTACTTTCACTCCTACTCCATGGCTGGCTGTGTGGCTGTGTGACTGTGTGGCTGTGTGACTGTGTGGCTGTGTGGCTGTGTGGCTGGGTGGCTGGGTGGCTGGGTGGCTGGGTGGCTGTGTGCCTGGGTGGCTGGCCCCTAGCGTCCTCTCCTTGTTCTCTTGCTTCTCTCTCATTTTTTCTCTTTTTCTTCTTCTATTTATTCTCTCTGCCTGCCAGCCCAGCCTATCCTTTCTCCTGCCTTGCTGTTGGCCATTCAACTCTTTATTAGACCATCAGGTCTTTTAGACAGGCAAAGTAACACAGCTTCACAGAGTTAAACAAATGTAACATAAAAGAATGCAACACACCTTTGCATCATTAAAACAAATGTTCCACAGAATAAACAAATGTAACACATCTTAAAATAATATTTCACAACAGTATACTAGTTTGTTGTGTATGGAGCCTTCAGCGCCCGTGGTGTCTGATGTCAGTCTCTGACACAGTTTGGGGCTCTGTGTCTATGAGGCCGCCTTGCCTCATAGACAACAGAGCCCTCACATCTCATCTCTATCCTGAGGCTGCCTTGCCTCCAAGAGTCCCTCACATCTCATCTCTATCCTGAGGCCGCCTTGTCTCTGAGAGTCCCTCACATCTCATCTCTATCCTGAGGCCGCCTTGTCTCTGAGAGTCCCTCACATCTCATCTCTATCCTGAGGCCGCCTTGTCTCTGAGAGTCCCTCACATCTCATCTCTATCCTGAGGCCACCTTGTTTCCGAAAGTCCCTCACATCTCTCATCTCTATGCTGAGCAAACAAAATGTGGTAAGGCTGATTCTTGTTTGCTCATTTAAAATAGTTCTCTACTGGGCTGGGAACTCACAGGGTTCCCAATAGGGTTCTTCCTTGTTTTTTCTGACCTTAGCAGAGAACCTGGCACGTTGTTGGGGGGTCAGTACATCTTTTTGGAACAAATAAATAAAGGTCTGTATATGTACTAGAGACTGAAAACAGCATTTTGGAAGACTTATTTTTGTAGTTTTTTAAAAAATTTATTTATTTATGTATTTTTTTAATGTACATTGGTGTTTTGCCTGCATGTATGTTTCTGTGAGGGTATGGAATCCCCTGGAACTGGAGTTACAGATAGGCTTGAGCGGCCATGTGGGTGCTGGGAATTGAACCTGGGTCCACTGGAAGAGCAGCCAGTGCTCTTAACTGCGGAGCCATCTCTCCAGCCCCTATTTTTGTAGGTTTTTTGAGTGCTTCAAACTCACTTTTTAGGAGTATGACCTTGAACTTCTGGTCCTCCTGCCTCCATCTCCTGAGTGCTTGGATGACCAGCAGTTATCACCATCCCTGGTTTATGTGATGCTGGGTTCCAACCCAGGGCTTCATGCATGCCAGGCAGGCACTCTACCAACTGAGTTACACACCCAGCCCTTGGTCTGAGATTTGTAAGAGACCTCAATCTAAAGCCACATTAGTTCAACTTTTCCATTAAGAATCAATCTGCAGAAACCTCCTGCAGGGAAAAGCAATGGCTTTAGGAGCACAGTGATGGTACCTAGTGAAGGGCTGCTTCTGACCTGGATGAATGTGGTTGAATCTTGGGTAGAATGTTGGTAGCATTGTTTGGATAAGTGGCTGTTTCAAAACCAAGGGGCTCTTATTATGAAATGCTTGGGTAAAAGAAGCCTTTGATGAAGGTGTCTCCTTTCCACAAATGGCATGAAAGATGACAGGCCAGATGTGGTCTCACACCACATGAAAAACATCTGTAGGAAGAAGTATTAATGTATGAAAACCACATTCTCCGTCTATGCACCTTTCATTAGGGTTTATTGTGGTATCGCTTACTCCCAAGCCTTTGTGAAGCACAGCACAGGGGCCACTGGGGGCCATGAAACACAGCAGACTCCAGGTTCTGCAGGAGTGGCTGCACAGATGAGTCCTGGTACAGGGCAGCCCAGTCGTACCTCAGCAAGCAGTCAGGCACACAGTGGGGGGACACACCAGGAATCTGAGGTTATTGCGGGAGGTGCTCCTGGGAGAGCTCGTCAGAACATGCACCCCAAAGGAGATGGATGCGGGAGACTAGAGGAATGGTGAGCTTTGAGGGAAAAGGCTCCGTGAATAAAAGCATATAGCATTAAAATGGAACTGGCAAAGCATTTGGCTAGCACATGGGCAGGATGGTAGGGTGTAGACTACAGAGGTGCGGGCTCTAGGAGATGCAGGCCGTGTGCAGCTGGGACGGTGGAGAATGGTGACCTCACTGGACAGTGTAGACAGAAATGATAGTCCCCTTGGGAAATGCTGAGTACAAACCCCACATGGGAAACAGTTTGAGAAGAGACTCTGGTAGCAGTGGTGGCGATGTGGGATTGCTGGCGGTTAAAGACCACCATGATTGTTGGGTAGTGTGTCCTAGAGAATACAAGATGTATATAATTTTGTTGAATTCATATTGAAAAAGAAACTAATTTAAATAATATATTTATGATTAAGTTCCAGTTTTATTCAAATATATAAACTTATGGCAGACAACATTGAGTCCATATGAAGTCATTAATAAAATATTTAACAGTTTTTCTCATATTAAGCCTTTGAATTGCAGTGCATTAATACTTAGAATACTTTTTTAAAAAACTGAGTCTCAGGTAGCCCAGGCTGCCTGGAGCTCTGTATGTAACCACGAGTGACCATGAACTTCTGATCCTACAGTCTCCACCTTTCTAGTGCTGGGATTGCAGGTTGCACTACCACACCTGGTTTATGTGGGACTGAGGATAAAATCCAGGGCTTCATGCATGCTGGGCAAGCTCTCTGTCAACTGAGCTACATCTTCAGCCTTGATCCATCCTAATTTAAATGTTAAGTGTTCTGTGGAAATACTTGATTTGTGCTTGGACATTTTATAATTAATAGCTGGAAAGTCTATTCACCCAATGAAGTTTCCCACATTTCACTATTACTGAACAGAGAATCACTTATTAAGTTTAATACAATTGAAATGTAAAACTACAGCTTCTCCATATGCTAACCATTCTGTACGTGCTCAAGAGCCTCCTGTGCTAGCGGCAGCCGTGTTGGATGGCTCATGTCTAGATACTGGGGAGAGAGTAGGGGAAAAGATAAATGAGGGAATATTTATTTGCTTTTGGGGAAATAGGAAGACAGCATCTCACTCTGTAGCCCTAGCATTTACCATGTAGTTCTGGCTGCCCTCAGACTCAAATGACACAGTCTTCCTGCCTCATCCTAAGTGCTGGTATTGCAGGGTTGAGTGAGCTTATCCAGATTATGAGTAGAGTAATTTTCCAATTTGAATTATTTTGGATACACTAAAGAGCAGAGTGAGAGTATGTTCATTATAGAGGGAGGGGGGAGAGGGAGAGAAGGAGAGAGGGAGAGGGAGAAGAGAGGGAGGGGGAAGAGAGAGGGAGAAGAGAAAAAATGGCTTCCACACATGTTCTGAAATGTTACCTAGCATGTTCCCTGAGCCCTCTGCTCATCTCCTCAGACCCTAACCCAACACAGGGCCTGGTGTAGGGGAAGCACTCACTTCAGTACTGACTGAGGAAATCGTCTCTGAATACTCTAATTCTATTCCTCCTTCTCAGAGCACAATGGTTTGGTCACCAGTGTCTGAACTTAGAATCCACAGTTACCTTGTGGCCATCATCGGCCTCCAACCACAGGAAGAGGCCCCAACACTGACTTCAGTGTGACTCTGAGGCTCAGCTGGAGTGCTGAGCAGATCCAGGACCAATGAATGTCATTGGAGATCCTTCATCTAGTGATTGATGGAGGCAGATTCAGAGACCCAAGTACAAACACTGGGCCGTGCTCCAGGAGTCCTGTTGAGGAATAGGAGGAAGGATTGTAGGAAACTGGGGGAATTCGGAATATTGCAGGAAAATCCACCAGCCTGGCTCATGGAAACTCAGGAGTCTGAACCAACAACCAGGGAACCTGCATGGTACTGACCTAGGCTCTCTGCATACATGAGACAGTTGTGTAGCTTTGTCTATATGTGGGCCTTCTGGCAATGGGAGCAAGGGTTGTCCCTGGTGCTTTGACTGGCTCTTGGGAACCTATTCCTCATGCTAGATTGTCTTGCCCAGACTGAATACAGGGGGAGGTGCTTGGTCTTATGGCAGCTTGACAGGCTGTTTTGCTGATGCCTAGGGGAGGCCTGCCCATTTCTGAGTGAATACAGAGGAGGGGTAGATGGGGAAGGTGGAGGGAAGTGGGGAGAGAGTGGGAGGAGAGGAGAGGGAAAAGATGTAAAAAAAAAAGAAAAAAAGAAAGCAGGACCTGGCTCAGCCAGTTAATTCCACAGACAGCTGTGGAATATTCCTTTACACTGTGTGAATATATGTCATTGTGATTGGTTTAGTAAAGAAGTGACTGGCCAATAGCTGGACAGGATAAGGTTAAGCAAGAGAGCCAAACTGAGAATGCTGGGTAGTAGAAGGGCGGAGTCTCTGGAGTAGCGAGCAGACACAGAGAGAAGCAAGATGAACATGCTGTCCTAAGAAAAGGTACTAAGCCACGTGGCAAAGCATAGATAAGAAATATGGGTTAATTTGAATGTAAGAGTTAGTTAGTAACAAGCCTGAGCTATTGGCTGAGCATTTGTAATTATTATAAGCCTCTGTGTGCTTAACTGGGACTGGAGGCTAGGAAACAAAAGTCCACTTACAAATGGTACCCAATGTAGGGGCCAGAATTTCCACCTAAGACCTGACAAAGTTTAAAAAGGGATACTAAACACACAAAAATGGAGTCAAGCGTGGCTTCTTGGTAACTGACATTTCTTAGGTAGACTCTGTTTGCTAGAGATAAGCAGAGACATGGCTCCTTTAAGAGATGGCTATCTGGTTCAGTGCTATTGGCAAAAATGGGCATGGCTCTTTTAAGAGACCCTGCTACTGAACACTTAAATGAGGTTTATGAGTAGTGGGCTGTGCACTACTTGATGTCAGCATGGACTCAAAAACTCTCCAGAGTTGGGGTGGTAAATGTGATTCACTCTTGCCATTACCTCTGCCATGAAGCTAGGCTCCCAGGGAACCAAGTGGGGTGGAACTAGCTGCCAAAGCATAGGCTTTGGTTCTAGCCACACTGATTAACAGTTTAGGGACACATGTGGTCAGAAAAAAATTATAGATACACAATAAAGAGAGATTCAGGTGGAAACAAAACCTCTAAATGAGTTTCAAAGTGTTAGAAAATATACATAGGCTTGGGAGAGAAAAGAGAAGATATAGACAGTCATAACAAAGAAATATATAGTTTTAAAATAATAGTAAAGTCCTTAAAAATGGAGTAAAAATAAAACCACATAAAGATAGGAAATACACAAAGAGTCTGAATTCTATATGTTTTTGTTTTGTCTTTAGATTTTTTTTTGGCTGCTGAGAGACACTGATTATGAAAGCTGATAGATCAAACCAATCTGTATATTTTAAAAATATCTTGACTTCAAAATTTAAGTCAAAAGATTTGTTACTCTCCAGTTTTGCTTTTATTTCCACAGGAAATGAGAAGCTGTGGATTCATTCTAGATTAAAGAAAATCAGGTTTGATTAAGGAAGACCTGCCCCCTAAAATCCTGACACAGACATAAAGAAATAAACCTAAAAAAACCTATAAGACACATGATGTATATTTTACCTGCTCAAACACATAACAAAAAAATCATCTTTGGCCGACTTATGTTCAATGCACAGTCTATACTTGTATTAATACAAATATGTATGTTACCTTTGAGAGTTTATGCATTTTCAGAGCAAGGGGACCAGACACCAATAAAAATAGATGGCCCGAATGATCCAGCATCCAGAACAGTTTAAAAGCTGCTGGCTGAGATGGTTCAGCCTCTCAAACTATTCCAGCCAAGACCTAACAATTATCCTGATTTTCTCATGGTTCCCCCAAAGATTATCAGTGCCCCCAAACAACAGGAAGTAGTCTGGAGAATGATACCCACATTCCCAAATGATGGGTTATGGATATTTATTATCATTAAAGGGAGGTTGGTTACAAGTTGTTGTTGGTAATGGTTAGAAAAAAAGCCAAACAAAGGAGATTAGGTTCAAAGAGCTCTTTCTGAAAAGAAAGAGGGGGGATATAGAAATGATAGGATAAAGGGGTAGATTATTGAATCTACTTTTAAACCAAAAAGACCTACTAGTCTTAAATATTTTACATTGGTATGGATTTTTGTATATTGATACAAATTTAAAATTAATTTTGCTATTTTATATATATATATACATATATATATACATACATACATATATATATATATATGTTTCTGCTCTTATTTGGAGTATTGTGTTTATGCAGCTCATTTAAAAATGTAATGTATAATTAAGAAATACAAATTAATAGTTATCTATAATAGTCAAACTTATAGTCATATTAGGTATGTTTTCAAGGTCATATATAGGTACATTTAGATAGATAGATGGTCTTTAAACACTTCAAAGACCTACAGAATATGGCATTTAATATGTTTAATAACCTAAGGCTTTTTATGACAGTTAGACACATCTACTTCTGGCAGCACCAATCTGCTTCAGAGAAGGTGATAGGCATCAAAGAAACTCCGTAAGGAGTTTGTTTTCTTTATGGTAAAAGCTAGCCATTTGGGCAAAAAAAAAAACAAACTGCCATTGCCTCAATTGCTGACAATATACTGTCTGAACTGGACCAGCAGGATGCAAGAGAAATGGGTTGCCAAACTTTGCCAAGATAAGGTAGGACAGGCCTTCAACATTCTCTGCTTCTCAGAAAAGTCTGTCAGATATACTAGGCCTATGGGTCAAAGATGGATGCTCCAAAGTTACAAAAGAACTTTGGGTGACTGTCCAGGCAGCCAGATGTCCCTGTTGTTAGGTAACATTTTACCCTTCTGAGGTCTTTGACAGAGTTGAAGACTAGATAGTCATAGTTAACATTTTCCGTATTTATGTTAAAAGGTAAATTAGGTATAAAACTTTAGAGTCACAAAGGTAAGATAAATAATAGAGTATTTTCTCTAAATTTGCCAAATACAAATATACTGGATATTGTAACTATAATTATTACTTAATAACTATTTTGTTGTATATAATTTTACTATGTTAATATTAAAACCTTCATTTTTAATTAGAGAAAAAGGGGGAAAGGTGGAATATTCCTTTACACTGTGTGAATATATGTCTTTGTGATAGGTTTAATAAAGAAGTGACTGGCCAATAGCTGGACAGGATAAGGTTAAGCAAGAGAGCCAAACTGAGAATGCTGGGTAGAAGGACAGAGTCTCAGGAGTAGCGAGCAGATGCAGAGAGAAGCAAGATGAACATACTGTACTGAGAAAAGGTACCAAGCCATGTGGCAAAGCATAGATAAGAAATATGGGTTAATTTGAATGTAAGAGTTAGCTAGTAACAAGTCTGAGCTAATGGCCAAGCATTTGTAATTAATATAAGCCTCTGTGTGGTTACTTGGAATTGGTGGCGGGGAAAGAAAAGTCTGCCTACAGACAGCCATGGCCACTGGTCTGTGAGAGGACATTGGTGGAAGCACAGTCTTGGGAGGTCCCTCTACCCTTCTCCATGACTACACAGTATGTCTGGGTGTCTCCCCTCTACTATTCAGGTCATTCCAATCATCATTAGGCCTAATCACATGACCATATTACCTGGACCTGGATCTTACTGTCATACTAACTGGCTTCCAAAGCAAGCTTCAGGTTTGGGTTTTACACTTTTTTTTCAAGATTATTTTATTTTATGCATGTGAGTGCTTTGCTGTACATATGTCTGTGTACCATGTGTATATCTGGTGTTGAATGAGGTCAGAAGAGGGTATCAGGGCCCTTGGAGTTACAAGTGGTTGTGAGCCACTATGTGAATGCTAGGAATTGAATCCAGGTCCTTTGTAAGAGCATCAAGCACTCTTAATCACCAAGGCATCTTTCTGGTCCCCATTTTTTTTTGTGTTTATTTTGAGACAGAGTCTCATTTCACAGTCTAAGCAAGTTCAAACTTGTGATCTTCCTGCTTCATCCTGGGTCACAAGCATGAACTTCCAACCTACCTTTTATACTTTATAAAGACTTATTTTTCAAAGCACAGTTTTGGATTTACAGAGTAGTTGAACAGGCAGTGCGCGTTTTTGCATGCCTACCTCTTCCACCTCTCACCCAGTATCTTCTCTGTTAACATCTTACACTGGTGTGACACATTTGTTAAAACCGATGAACCAATATTAATACATTTCTATTAGCTGATGTCTATTGATTGTGTTGGGGTTCACTCTGTGCTGAGCAGTCCTGTGGGTTTTGTAAGTCTTTGTGGTGATGGCTGCCTACTATTGTGTCTTATGAGGAAGAGCTGAACCACACTCCATCCCATGAGCTTATGTTAATCAAGAAATCACAGGACAGTGGGAGCCTTCCATGGTCTAATAAGGAGTAGCTGTACCTCCCCCCAGCTTAATTTAATCAAGAAATCAAAGGACAATGATATTTCACAATGCATGGATATTATGCAAATTTCGAATTACAGTAGTACCCATTTATTGGGACTTGGTCACCCCCTTGTCTGCCTCTTGTCTATGGCTGCTTTCATTCCACAACAGAATGGAGCATTACCATGGGAACTCTTTGTTCTGCCAAACTAAAAACATTTACTATATAGCCTGCAGGAAAAATTTGGGGTTCTCTGAACACCTGGTGTCAGCCCTTCTGTGCTCACTCATAGCTAGGAAGTCCAGGTCAGCCACACTTCATACTGGATATCCATATCAGTGCCGTATTGTCTAAACCTAAACTGGCCTCGTGTCCTGTTCTTAACAGGGAGTGACCCATACCTGAATTCCTGAAGGTTCTGGGCCATCTATTACCTCCCTGGATTGGGTTATTATAGTTTAGATTTTACCTTAATCACAGGATATGGTAACACCAAGAGATGCCCTGAATGATCTTCAGGCTTACCGACAGTTCTTTCTTAGTCTGTCAAATCAATGGCATCAGAAGCCCAAAGTGGCCTCGATCTAGTGAGCTCCTGCCTCTGCTCTTCAGCATATCCTAGGATGCCACCGCAATCAACATCCATATCAGTTATCAGTCAAGATGATCCATTATGAGAGGTTTATTTCTTGTGGTCTTGAAGCCTAATTAAGTGCTCTCTGGCTCCCTCCATACAAGCCCGGGCCTGGCCATTCTCCCTTATGACTCTGCCTTTCTCTCGAAGCCCTCCCTGGGACGTTCAGTAGTGAGAATGTGAGACTCTTTTGTGGGAGGACTTTATGAGCTAACCCTGGGAGTACTGCATTGCACTTCTGCCCACATGCCATTTGTCAGAGCTTGCACTGAGGCATGCAGTCTTGCTGTGGGTTGAGAGGGAGGAGGGGGAAGACAAAGATTTCATGATCGGTTAATCAACCTGTACTGGAGTACCAAGAAGACTGAGTATCTACTCAAGTTGGCCTGTGTGTGTGGACTGTTCTCCACTCTTCATCCCTTTCATCTGCATGTCTCACTGGCTTTGGTACACAATTTGATTGAAAGATACTAATCTTATATAAGGTGGCATCTGCTCTCTGTGGGAAGGTATATATGAATATATTCCGAACCAACCATGGTGGCCAGAACATGCTTCCTGAGGTCAGAAAATTGGAACCAAGAAACAGTATGAGCAGTCTAATCACCCCTAAAACTTCCTTTCACATACTCCACCCCCACAAGGGGAAGAATTGCCCTCATACATTGGGGGAATGCAAGCTTGCTACTTAGTCAAGCTCCTGTCAATCAACCTAGTAATACTCGGACACTTCTTAGAAATGCAGAATTTCAGGCTCCAGCCTGGCTGCACTGAATCAGAAGTTTAACAAGATCCCAGATGATTTGCATGCACACTGAAGTTCGGGAAGCAGGAGTGTCCTCCCCAGAGTTAAGACTTTGCCCAGCTGGAATCAAGCTTCCAGCCTGTAACTTCCGCATGTGAGTCATGCCTTGTCTACGTGTAGGTATGTGCACATGGTGCTTGTGGAGGCCAGAGGTGACCGATACCCCACAGCTGGAATTACAAGCAGGTGTGAGCCTCCCAGTGTGGCTGCTGGGAACCAAATTGAGGCCTCGACAAGAGCAGTACATGCTTTTAATCATGGAGCCATCTTTCTAGCCCCTCTCTTGACTTCTTAAATAAACTCCGAAATTGGACAACTGGATCATGACCTTGGTATTTCTAATTACAGCAGGAAAGAGGAAGGAAGCTAGGAAGGGGAGACAGAAAGTTGTGATTGAGGGGAGAGAAGGGAAGAGGAGGGAAGGGAAGAGGAAGGTCAGCTTCCTTCACTTCTAGATCTTCCCAGTCTCTTGTCGGACAGAGATCACCAGCCCTGTTCAGCATTAGAGGGAAATGCTGCCCCAAAGCCAGAATGCGCTCTGTGCTCTGTGCATCAGATTGCCTGTCTTGGCTTTCACATTTAGAATATGGGCAAGGGACTAATCATTGTCAGCGTCTGAGATGACCAAACTCTGATTTAATTGTTTCTTATCTCGATGCCTATATACTGATTCCTATTTGGCTCCAATGTGAACTCTCCTCTTTTTTCAGTGGGAGGCAGTAATAGAGATTGAACCTAGGGTCTCATGCATGTCAGATAAGCACATTACTACTGAGCTACAGCCCCAGTCCTTCAAATGCTTGTTCCTGAATCCAGAGCTCATCCAGGCTATCAGTCCTTGTCTGGACTGACCCTGAAGGCCAGACGCCCCTTAGCTCTTCCACTACCTGCTTCTTCCTCTACAACATGTTATAACCCAGGCTGACCTCATACCCTATATTTTCTTCACAGATGTGGATGCCGTGTGGATCCTAAGCACGTTCAGGGGCTAGCATCTGAGGCTTCCGGGTTCTGATGAGTCCCGGAAGAGTCTCATGGCTGAAGTTCTGCTTAGGTAGAGATGCAATGGGACAGGGGTACAGGATCTCATTTTTGTGCTGCTGGTGGCCATGGTCTTCTCTGTGGACTAGCTTTTGCTACACACAAAATCAATTTTGTGGTGGCTTGGGTCTCTCTCAACCAACATAAGTCGATTATTCTGTGGTGTGTACATCCACAAGTCACCTGAGGATCCGATCAAGTCGGCCTGTCTGTGCAGATTCCTCTCTGTCTAGCTCTCCCATGTGCCTGTCTCACCTTGCCTTGTTCATACACAGCTCAATTTAAAGACATTAACTGATCTAGTACAGTGGCACCTGATTTCTGAGGCGGGAGAGGTGGTATATATAGGAATATTTTCTGAACTGACCAGGGTGGCCAGAAAATGCCTCCTGAGGTCGGAGAAATTGGTACCAGGAAGTGGTCATTAACAGATGGACGATTCCTAAGCCATTCTTTTGCATATTCCACCCATGAGGGGAAGAACCTTTCCCAAGTCCTTTGGGTAATGTGTGCTCTGCTGCCCACTTCAGCTCTCAACCTAGGGGATTCGTGAGTGCAGCTGTGTGTGTGTGTGTGCATGTGTGTGTGTGTGTGTGTGTGTGTGTGTGTGTGTGTGTGTACTCAGTTATATGTTCTAAGTCCAGGGGCTGGTGCAGAAATATCAGCGGGTATACACATTGTTTTCTCTAACTCACTTGTATGTTGACTGTCTTAGAATTTAACGTGATCAGTTTCTTTTATTCCCTCACCCAGCCGACTGAGAGATGATGTGCTGAACACATTCAGAGTAATAAGCTCTCCCTGCGTGCTTCCCCTCAGGAATTCATGAATTTGAGCCACTCTTGCCCACCCCTGCCCTAGGGAGACTCTGAATCCCCTTCCTTTCTATTTTTATTTTTTAATTAAAAATAAAATGGATGGTCAGTGGATAAGCAGGGAGAGTCAGATTTTCTGCCACTTCCCCATTCTTCTGTAAGACTATCTTCTACTTGCTTTTTGCTAATTACATTCACACTTACAACATATTTTGATTCTATCCAGCTCTTAGTACCTCTCTCACCTTCCCCCCAATTTCCTTCCACCTTCAGATCGTGTATGTGCGTGTGCGTGTGCGTGTGCGTGTGCGTGTGCGTGTGCGTGTGCGTGTGTGTGTGTGTGTGTGTGTGTATGTGTGTCAATCTAGTTAGTGCTGCCTAGTGGAAAGCCCAATCTTGTTGGTACCTTGAATCTTGTGGTGCCTTTATTGCAAGTGATGAGTCATTGTGGGTTAGAAACTCCCTCCAGCCCAGGGGTCACAGTGGGGTTCCCGTGTCCCCATCCTGTTGTTGCATTTTTTTACTTTTTTTTTCTGTACTCTTTGGGGGCCTGCCACCCAGCTCCCAAATAAACTGCACACACAGGAGTCCTTTTCTTACTTACAAATGCCAAGCCTTAGCTTGGATATTTCTAGCCAGCTTTCCTTAACTTAAAGTATCCCATCTACCTTTTGCCTCTGTGTCTTTTCCTTTTCTTACTTCTGTATATTTTACTTTCACTCTTACTCAGTGGCTGGCTGTGTGGCTGTGTGGCTGTGTGGCTGTGTGGCTGTGTGGCTGTGTGGCTGTGTGGCTGTGTGGCTGTGTGGCTGTGTGGCTGTGTGGCTGTGTGGCTGTGTGGCTGGCCCCTAGCGTCCTCCTCTCCTTGTTTTTACTCTTCCATTTCCCACCCACCCCCAGATTTCTCCTTCCATTTCTTCTCTCTGCCTGCCAGCCCAGCCTCTCCTTTCTCCTGCTTGCTATTGGCTGTTTAGTTCTTTATTAGACCATCAGGTGTTTTAGACAGGCAAAGTAACACAGCTTCACAGAGTTAAACAAATGCAGCATAAAAGAATGCAACACATCTTTCCATAATTAAAATAAATGTTCCACAGCATAAGCAAATGTAACACATCTTAACATAATATTCTGTAACACCATCCTACAGGACATACAGTGGTCCACCACTGGTGGGCTCCAAGAGTGCTTTACTGTCCAGAAACTCTCTGCTGTCACCTCTCTTTTTGGGTTCATTTAGTTTTTAAATTCTCATCCAAAATAGCGGGTTTGTCATGACATTTTCACTAATGTGTAGCATTGTACCTTGTGCTGTATCCCCCCCCCATTGCCCTCTTCTTCCCCTCCTCCCTCCTAATGGCTCCTCTCCTCCCCAGATAGTCTCACTGCTATGCCCATGTCATATATGCACACGTATTCTAAGTCTAGATTTCACATCTTAGACAAAGCACTGATGCTTATCTTTCAGAATCTCAATTATTTGGCTGAACAGTTCTGCCCATTTTCCTGAAAATCACATAACTTTGTCATTTATAAATGAATACAATTCCATGTTGTGTCTGCACCTGTTTTCTTTATCCGCTCATCTGTTGACAGACACCTAGTTGGCTCCATCTTGGACACTGTGAGAATACAGCCACGGTTAACATGGGTGTGTGAGCATCTACTCCAATGCTGGCTACATTTTGTCTGGACCCACAGCCAGGAGTGGGGCAGCTGGACCGGGTGGCATCTCTGCTGTTGGTCCCTCCAGGAGCCATCACAATCATATCTTGCTGTTCTGGGCTCCACCCTTGCCTCCTGAGCCCATGCAGCAATAAGGTGAAGTCACGTTCACTAGGCTACAGTCAAGACGGGGTGGAATTTAGGTTACCATGCCCTGCCTCAAGGATCTTGTCCAATCTATCATCCAGACAACCCTAAATCTCCACCATACTAGAAATCGATCCTGCCTGCCTTATGGAAAGGGGCTGTGTCTCCAGATCCAGAGTTACAAGACACAAACAGAGCAAGTGAATGCTTGGCTTGATTGCCTTAGGGAATTTCTCAAGAAACATCAGGTTTTAAAAAGTGGCTTTTCTTTAATGTTAGTGACTCATTCCTCCTGGATGAGCCAGAGTCCTTTAATGGAGCATTTTGTGGATGTAATTTTAGTGGTGTGACTGTGTATCTAATGAACTGATAATTTATGGATGCGCAGAATATATGAGGCAACACTGGGGGCCAGTTTGGTGATCCCGGAAGCAAACCATGAGTCTGATTTAGATGCTGTCTGTCCCGAGGTCCTATTCTAACACTCTGGGCTCTGGGCTCTGGGCTCTGGGGTCTCTGTGCTTATGAAGAACCCTAAAAATACATTTTGTCTTTTGGAAGGAAGGTAGCAGGGCAGCCAGCCAGCAGTCATTCCAGCTGGCCAGTTTGCCCCTGAGATGCTGCCTGCAGGTTCCTGAGAGCTCTGCTCCTTAGGTGGGCATTGGTCATCACAGGCCAGGACACAGTACACTTCTGCACAGGCTGAGGGGCCAACCCAGGCAGCAAGGAAGTCAGCCTAGCCTTGGCTGTTTTCTGGCAGCTCTCTGCCCATCATAGGCCTGTAGCTCCCCTCGTGCCCTGAGATCTCAGCCCCTGCAGTACCAGGAAAAGCTCCAGGGGAGGCAGATAGACAAGGAGCTGTTATAGTGGCCTGATTCTTACTTCCTCTCTCTTCAGTCCTGTGCCTTCCATGTAATCACTATTAATTCTGACTCTCCAATGTGTGCAGGATCCTCTCCATGTCTCTGCTGCTCTTAGACTGGGAATGTCTCTTGTCAGGACTGATGATAAAGACACCCAGGTAACATTTCAGTGTCACAAAACCAAATTAACTTCTTCATGTAAAAGCATCCCAAATATCACATGGGTCATATTTACCTGAATTTCAGGTGTGGTTGGGTGGCCTTGTATTAATAATTTTTTGTCTCTCTTGAGCCCCTTCCTATTGGTATCCTTTTAAATTTAGTTAATGTAGTAAAATACATGTAATATAAAAATTGCTATTTTATTTGTTTATTTAAACATTTTAAGTTACATTTATGTATGTATGTATGTATGTATGTATGTATGTATGGGATGTACACGTGTGAGCCAGGGTGGGGTGTGGAAATCAAAGAACAATTTGCAGAACTCAGATGGTCATTGATTGATCCATCACACTGGCCTGAAGATTCCATATTTTAATAACTTTCTGATGAACAATTCAGTGAGAGTAAGTGTATTATTGCACAGCTCCCAGCACTATCTATTTTCAGACCTCTTTCATCATCTCAGACAGAAACTGCATGCTCCTTAAAAATGTCTCCTCCCTCCCCTAAGCAAATCTACTGATTTCCCCTTTATTCTAAGTAAGTTGGCAGAAATATGGTCATATGGTATTTGTGTTGTTTTGGTTTCCAAAATGATCTCAAGGTCTGTGTTGCAGCATGCATCAGGGTTGTTTCCCTTTTTGTGGCTGGTTGCTGTTTTTTTCTATGTGTGTAGGGCATTTGTTCATCCACCAAATTGTTCACAGGTGTTGGGATACCTCCATGTTGTAGTTATCTCCAGGAATGTTGCTACAGACATTAAGACATATAAATCTGTTCCAATCTTGTGTTCAATCTTTGAGGGACATCTAGAAATGGAATTACCAGGTCACATGGCAGTTTTACCTTTGACTTTAAGTGGCCCTGACAGATTGCTTTCTGCATTAGTGGCCCAAGCCCTGGCTATTCTGATTTTTTTAAGACCTCATCAATTCTCCTTATGGGTCCCTTTAAAAAATAACAGCCTCTTAATGGGTGGGAATTAGTATCTCATTGTGGGCTTTTCCACAAGTAGTATCTTCCTTGTGTTGCATTTCCACAACACTTAGTGGTGCGGATATTTTTATGGGCTCCCTGGGCATTCATACATCTTTGGAGAAGGACCTATCCAAGCCCTTTATCCAGCTTTTAACTCAATGGCTTTAACAGTGTTATAGGGGATCTTGACATGCTCTGAAAAATCAATCCCTTATCAATGTATGACTTAGAATATTGCCTTCAATCTGTGAGTTGTTTAGGGGTTATGTAATTTTATTTGTTAAATCTGACCTCTCAGTGTGGTTGGATCCTTCAACACTACTGATTCTCCGTCAGATTTGTACCAAAGGGGCATCTAGAAATGTCTGCAGGCATCTTTAAATGTTTTCATTTGGGCAGCAAGGATGCTGCTAAATACCCACCAACCACAAAGTGAAATTCTCTAGTCCCAGTGGGGCCAGTGCCCAGGCTGATGCTTCTCCAGAATCAAGTGGAGCTTCTGGGTTCTGGGGTGTCCCTTTGCCCCAGAACTCCTTTTATATCTTCTGGGTTAGGTTCTCCTGGCTTGACATAGGGAGGAGAAACCATGGCAGCTGTGGGAAGCACGTTTAGAAAAATGCCTGTTCTGGGGAGGTATGCTAACTATAAACACATTTTTGTAACTTGTTAAGCACTTCGTAAGCTGCACTTCTAAGCCTGTGTTCTTCCACATTCAGCTTACAGACTAAGGAGCAGGACAACGATAAGCAGCATTTGTCAACAGGTGAATCACACAGCAGCCGAGTGGAACATCAAGGCTTGCCTTTCCAGTTCCACTGTGAGGTCTCTGGGAACTGGGCTCATCACTGTGCTCAGTAGTGGTTTGTATACCTGAGCATGCTGGCAAGAATGCTTCGGGTGTTCCAAACTCGATTATTTGGACTAAAGGGAACTGAGTATCATTTGGGGTCAAATAACTCCCTGGGACATCAATGTCTTGTATTGATCTTTGTACTTTGAAGGTTTTTAAAAATTATTATTATGATTTTCATCATGTATCATCACATCAGGAGACCCTCTCTGGCAGTGGTTCTTAGTGTGTGGTCCTAGGATCAGCAAAGCCAGTCATGCCTGAGTATTTGAATTCCTAGGTTAGTGCAGATGATCTGAGTTTCCTGTAGACTCCCTACCAAATCAGAAACTGTAGGATGCGGCTGAGGTCCTCAGGTTTGCATCAGAATAATTGCTCCACAGAAGTCCAGATGTGTCTGTGCACATTCACTCCTTCCTGGACACACTGCTGGTGTTACTAGACCATCCATTACATTTCCAGACAATTGTAATTATTACAACATATACTTAAAGCCATGTCCCCTTATTTACAGGGGACATCGCCTAAGATTCCCAGAGAACACCCAAAAGCAAGAACTATGTTTAAACTATGTTCTTTTCTGTTCATATGTACTTATGAATTTAAATTATGTTATATATAACAGGATATTAGCAACAACCGATAAAAAAGAGCTACATACTGTAACAAAAGCCACAGGAATGTCATCTCTCAAGTTATCATTCCAAGCACTCAGGAGACAGAGACATGTAACACAAATTTTAAAAGGTCTTGTAATAAAAAAAAAACCTGGAGCCAGATATTGGGGTGAAATCTGAGAGATCAGAGAAGCAGAACAAGCCAGCCACAAGCTCTTAACCTCTACAAAATCCTCAGTCTGAAGAGAGTGAGTTCCTGTTTCCTCACGCCTTATATACCTTTCTCTGCCCTGCCATCTTACTTCCTGGGATTAAAGGTGTGTGTGCTTCCCAAGCAAAGGCATGAGATCTCAAGTGTTGGGATTAAAGGTGTGTGCCACCATGCCTGGCTCTGTTCTTAGTGTGGTTTGAACTCACAGAGATCCAGATGAATCTCTGCCTCCCCAGTGATAGGATTAAGGATGCGTACCATCATTGTCTGGCCTCTATGTCTAATCTAGTGACTGACTCTGTCCTCTGATTCCCATATAAGTTTTATTGGGGTACACTTTATATCACCACAGAGACAGGCAGATCTTTGTGAGTTTCAGGCCAGCCTGGACCACATATCAAGTTCCAGGCCAGCCAGAGCTACATAGTGAGAACCTGTTTTTCCCACATAAAAGAGATACCTTATTGAACTATACTCTTCCTTCTATGTGACACCGTGAGATTATTGATGTAAGTGGTGTCCTCTAGAATTGTGGCTACTTTGATTTTTTTTTTATTTTATTTTACAATATAGTTTAATTCTACATATCAGCCACGGATTCCCTTGTTCTCCCCCCATTCGCCTACTTTGATTTTTTTATTTGACACAGGTACTCACTCCCATGACATTCTCATCTGATAAACTGAGGTGGTATAGACTAAAGGGAGGGTACCTATACACTATGGATACTCTGGAAGAAGGGATGATCAGGATGGTGTGAGTTTCATCAGACCATTCAAGCAGTATATGGCTTTAAACTAACACATTGTTTTATATTAATTACTTGCCTCATTGCAACAAAGTACCCAATGAAAGCAGCCTATGGAAGGAAGGGTTTATTGTGGGTTATAGTTCTGGGAGATATGGTCCATCATGGCAAGGAAGGTGCAGTGTAAGGAGCAGGAGACTAGTCATGTTGCATTCCGTCAGGGAACAGAGCAATGCACACTTATGTTTGGTTGCTTTCTCCTTTTCATTTAACCAGGACCCCAGCCCATAGAATGGTACCAACCACATTTAGGGTGAGTCCTTTTTACTTCAATTAGCTTAGTTTAGAGAATCTCCTGACGTGTGTAGAGATTTGTTTCCATGGCGTTTCTAAATCCCATCAAGTTGACAAACAAGATTAGTCAGTACGTGTTTGTCTCTATAAATTTTTATTTAACGTGGCTGACTGGGTAAAGCTGAAACTGCAGATGGAGGGGTATGGGTGACTACTTTGAGGCAAGATCTGTCCTAATTCCTACCCGTTGGCCTACTTCTTCACACTGGAGCCAGTCGGAATGAGGGTTCACCCTCCAGAATTCTCTGTGAAGACAGGCATTCCTTTTGAGACCTTGCTCTGGTGTGAGTGAGATGAGGGGAGGGCAGGCAGGGGCACCAGGGCTGCAGCCAGATGCTTTGCTATTCGCCTGGTCCTGGACCAGACCAGCTCGAGCATCGCAGGTAGAATTCAGTTACTCACTCCAAAGCCTTGCCTTCTCATCTCCCTCCACTCAACTGAGCTCAACCTCAAGCGGCCCTGAAAAGCTGATCTCTATGTTTTTTGCCTCTAATTTTAATAAAATCTCATATTCTCAACATGGGAAAGAATCTTAGTGGCCACCAAATGTCCTTTATGGATATTAAACAGAGGCTCATAACCAAGTTAACTTCTGACCCCAAGATAGGTCTCCTATACCAGCTTTATTTACTGCCCTAAAAGTCATTGCTCAGCTAATTTGGGGGTTTCTGCAGACACTCGTGTCAACAGAGTAACGACCTATGTGAGGCGAGAAGGAAATCTGGTTCAATACGACATATAAGGTAAGCTGGTGTTGTTTTAAATTGCTGCAGTCTGACACTGGGCAGTTTATTTTAGACATATTTAAGCACAGTACAGCTTTGGAAAAAAAAGTTTCCTGGTGGCAATGATCACAATAAAGCCTTAGGAGTGACTATAACTCTTTTGAAAATCACATGTGACCTTTTCATAAGGATGGGTTCTATTAGCTGAGAAACAAAGCTAAAAATGAGGATCTAGGGAGTAAGAGTCTGGAATAAACACAATAGTCTGGGGGACTCAGGTGTGGCCTGGCCCTACAATAGTACAGATCGCCAAGCTACTAACTACATCCATTCCCAGCTTTCCAGGTGAAAACGAGGTATACATCTCCATTGAGGAGATAATTCTGCATGTCTAATATTCCTGGTTTTCTTATTGCTTCTCTGTGGGCACAGGGACCTCATGCCCTTTATACCTAATGAGATGTTTAGCAGCTTTACTGAGATATACTCACAGGTTGCAAAATTCTCACATTTAAAATGCTTCTTACCCTCTTATATATTTTTAAACTTTTTAAACTTTCTTTTTTTACATTTCTCCTCCCTCTACTCCTCTCAGTCCCCCTCCTCCCCTCCCTTCTGGACACACTCTCTCTGCTTCCTGTTAGAAAAGAACAGGCTTCCAAGAGGTAACAATATAACATAACGAAATACAATAGTGGAAAACAAGAACCGTCACATCGAGGTTGGACAAGTCAAACCAACAGAATGGAAAGAGCTCTCAAGAGAAGGCACAAGAATAAGAGTCCCACTCATTCACATACTCAGGATTCCCACAAAAATACTAAACTGAAAGCTATAATATATAGGCAGAGGACCAGGTACAGACCCATCCATCCAGGCCCTGTGTTTGCTGCTTCAGACTCAGAGTTCATATGAACTTTGCTCATGTAGATTTAGAGGGCTTTGCTTTCTTGGTGTACTCCATCCCCTCTGGCTCTTACATTCTTTCTGCTTCCTTTTCCATGGGGCTCCCTGAGCTTTGAGGGGAGGGATTTGATGGAGACATCCCATTGAGGGTTGTGTGTTCTAAGGGTCCTCTCCATATATATAATGTCTAGCAGTGGGTCTCTATATTTGCTCCCATTTGCTGCAGGAGGAAGTTTCTCTGATGATGGCTGAATAGACACTGATCTACAAATATAGAATATATTGGTACATTTTCTTTTTTAAGGCCAGTCATATTTGATTTTACTCTAGGTCTCTGGGCTATCTAATTTCTGGTTCTTGGTCACCTAAGCAGTGTTGAGTATGGGTTCCATCTTGTGGAGTGGGCCTTAAGTCTGATTCAGATGTTGGTTGGTTACCCCACAAATTTTGTGCCACCATGACCCTAGCATATTTTGCTGGTAGGTAAGTATTGTAGATCAAAGGGTTTGTGGCTGGGTTGGTGTTTACATTTCCCTTTTGTTAACCTGAAGAGTACCTTCCTGTACCAAAGACACTAGAACATAGGAGTGAAGGTTCTATGTAGGCATCAGTTCAACCTCACCATGTTCAACGGGTTGTGTGGGTGTTGTCTTCCCCAACAATGGGGCCTGGCTGTCAGTTTGTGGGGAACAACTTGTTGTCTTGGCAACAGCCTGTGTTGTTTGAGAATTGCTATGGGTTCCTTCTGGGCAACAAATCAATTGAATGTAACCCAGTCCAGTACTGGAAGCTTCATTTGGTGACAAGAGATGGCCAGTTGGGACCCTGCCTCCCCCTTTATTTGGAGACTTCATTAGAATTGCCTTCAAATGTTTTAGGAAGTTTCCACTGCACTAGGTTTCTGTACCACCCCTCAAATGCCTCACAATTCTAGCTGTCTGTCCTCACATTCCCTCCCTCAACCCCATCTCTCCTCCCCTCCTGAACCTCCCATTCTTGTCCCCTCTCACCCCTACTCCACCCATAAAATCTATTCCATTTCCCCCTCCCAGGAAGATCCGTGTGTTCCCCCTAATCCCTTCCTCTATACCTAACCTCTCTGTGTCCACAGATCATAGCTTGGTTATCATTTCATTAATAACTAAAATATCCACATATAAGTGATACATATCATATTTATCTTTCTGGGTCTGGGTTACCTCACTCAGGATGATTTTTTTTTCTAGTTCCACTCATTTGCCTGCAAATTTCATATCATTTTTTAAACAGCTGAGTGATACTCTGTTGTGTAAATGTACCACGTTTTCTTTATCCATCTTCTGTTGAGGGACATCTAGGTTATTTCAAATTTCTGGCTATTACGGGTAGAGCAGCAATGAACAAGGTTTCCTCTATTGAGAATTCTCTGTTTAGAACAGTATCCAATTTCTTTTCTTTTTTTTTAACTTTCTGTTTATTTATTCTTTGTGTCTTTCACATCATGCATCTCGATCCCCTTCAGTTCCCCATCCCTTCATATCCACCCTCTGCCTTTGCAACCGCCACCCCAAAGTAAAATAAAACTTAAGAGAAAGAAAGGGAAAATTTTTGTCATGGAAGCTGCAGTGTGACACAGTGAGTCATGCAGTAAACACTTTTATCCATATATCTTTACTTGCGAGTGCTCATTGCAAAGAGTCATTGGTCTGGTTCAAGGCCTCTGGTTTCTGCTACACAATCAATGCTGGGCCCTCACTGGGACTCCTCTTGGATATCATGTTGTTGCCCTGTGTCATGGAGATCCTGCAGCTTTGGGTCTGCAGGACGGGCCCTTGCCTGTGCTCTGGCAAATCATAGATGGGGTGGATGTTGGGGTGCGCCAACTCATAATCCTGGTTCTGGGCCTCGGTGGTTGCAGGGTTGGTCAGCCCACCAGCTCTCCCCTGTCCTCACCCCCAGGGTGAGCTCTCCAGCATTTCCATGGCTAGTTCACCCTTTACAGCAATGGGCAAGGGGTGGGGCCAGTTCTCCTGCTCCTCCTTTAGGGTCAGCACTCCCACACCTGGACCATCAGAGGCAGCTCTACTGTATTGCCCAGGCGAGGTGTAGGGGACACTCTCCTGAGTGCTGGGTCAGGGACAGCTCTCCTGCTCTTATGACCTCCGGGCCAGCTCTCTCACCTGCCTCAGGCATTGATGGGCATATGGGGGTGGGTCAGCGGGTGTTGGAGGTTCTCTCCCCATCCACACAATCATATGGCTGATGAGGGCTGCGACCAGATTATAGGAATGATCACATTCTGGGGCCGGTTCACCCGTACTGGTCAATAGGGTCATCTCTGCTGTGCTGCCCAGGTGAGGTGCAGGACCCCTCTGTTAGTTTGTCATCCGTGGCAGGCATCAAGGAGGAGGGGGAGGTGGGGCAAGAGCAAACATCTCTACCCTGCCCCTGCTGCAGCATGACAAACAAGTAGCAAGTGGTGGGACCAGCCCTCCCCGTTCACCTCTTCGGGGCTGGCTTGCCCACACCTCCGCCAACAGGGTCAGCTCTGCTGTGCTGGCCAGGCAAGGTACAGGGCCTGCTCTCCTGAGTGCTGAAGCTGGTGAGGGGCAGGGGAAGCTCTCCCACTCTCATGGCCTCAGGACCAGCTCTCCCACTCAGGAGTTGTGGGGGCAGGGGGGCATCTCTTCCCCGCCCTTGCCTCCATATGGCAGATGAAGGGCAGAGTCAGATCTCTCATGCTCAAGCTCTTGGGGCAGTTTCACCTGCCTCCTGGTAAACAGAGATAGCTCCCCTGTGCTGCCCAGACAAGGTACAGGACCAGCTTTTCCGAGTATTGCAGCTGATAAATGTCCCCAATATCTTAATTGGATTGTTTGTTTTATTGATAGTTTTTTGAGTTCTTTATATATTTTTATATATTTTATATATATTTATATATTTTGGATATTAGTCCTCTACAGGATGTGTAGTTGGTAAAAATCTTTTTCCATTCTGTAGGCTGCTGCTTTGTCCAAATGATGGTGTCCTTTGGAATACAGAAGCTTTTCTGTTTCTTGAGGTCCCATTTATTATAATTGTTCATCATAGTGCCTGTGCTAATGGTGCTCTGTTCAGAAAGTCTTCTCCTGTGCCAGTTAGTTCAAGGCTCTTTCCCACTTCTCTTCTGTCAGATTCAGTGTATGTGGTTTTATGCTGAAGTCTTTGATCCGTTTGGACTTGAGTGTTGTGTAGGGTGATAAGTGTGGATCTACTTGCATTCTTTTAAATGTAGACATCCAGTTTGAACAGCCCTGTTTGTTGAAGATGCTGTCCTTCTTCCAGTGTGTATCTCTGGCTTTATCCAATATCAGGTGTCCACAAGTGTGTGGATTTATGTCTTAGTGTTTAATTCAGTTCCACTGAGCAACATGTCTGTTTTTGTGCCAATGTCATGCTGTTTTTATTACTGTAGCTCTATAGCACAGTTGGAGGATGGGGATGATGAGACCTCCAGCAGTTCTTTTACTGTTCAAGATTGTTTTAGACATATGAAGCTGGAAATTGTATTTTCAAGATCTGTGAAGAATTGTGTTTCAGTTTTGATGGGGATTGCATTCCATTTGTAGAATGCTTCAGGTAGAATGGCCATTTTTACTACATTAATCCCAATGATCCATGAATGTGGGAGATCTTTCTATCTTCTGATATCTTCTTCAATTCTTAAAATTTTTGTCATACAAGTCTTTCAATTGCTTGGTTAGATGGAGTTACTCCAAGATACTTTGTATTTTTTGAGGCTATTGTGAAAGGTGTTGTTTCCCTGATTTCTTTCTCAGTCTGTCATTTGTACAAAGGAAGGCTATGGATTTTGTGAGTTAATTTTGTATCTAGCTACTTTACTCAAAGTGTTCATTAACTGTAGGTGTTTCCTGATGGAATTTTTAGTCTCTCTCTCTCTCTCTCTCTCTCTCTCTCTCTCTCTCTCTCTCTCTCTCTCTCACGCACACACACACACACACACACACACACACTTTCATAACATCTTCAAATAAAGATACTTTTACTTCTTCCTTTCCATTTGTATTCCCTTAATTTCCTTTAGTTGTCTTAATGTTCCAGCTAAGACTTCAAGTACTGTATTGAATAGTTATAGAGAGAATTGACAACCTTGTCTTGTTCCTGATTTTAGTTTCTTTAGATTGCTTTGAGTTCCTCTCCATTAAGTTGATTTTGGCTATAGGCTTGCTGTAAATTGCCTTTATTATACAAGGAAGGTATGTTCCTTGTATGTCTAATCTTTCCAGGACTTTCATCATGAAGGGTTAGATTTTGTCAAAGGTCTTTTGGGCATTTGATTATTTTTTTATGTTTGTTTATATGGTGGACTATATTGGCAGAACCATCCCTGCATCTCTGGGATAAATCCTACCTGATCACATTGGATGATCTTCTTGATGTGTTCTTGGATTCAGTTTGCAAATATTTTATTGAGAATTTGAGAAATTGATATGTAATTCTCTTTGTTTATTGGATTTTATGTGGTTTGGGTATCAAACTGTGGCCTCAAAAAATGAATTGGGCAATATTCCTTCTGTTTCTATTTTAGGAGTATTCACATTAACTATTCTTTGAAAGTCTGGTAGAATTCTGAACTTACAACCATTTAGCCCTAAGCTCTTTTGGTTAGTAGACTATTAATGACTTTCTATTTCTCTAGGGGTTCTATGTCTGTTTAAACTGCTTATCTGATCTTGATCTAACTTTGGTAAGTGGTATGTATCCAGAAAATTATCCATTTCTTTTAGATTTTCCAATTTGGTGGATCACAGGTTTTTAAAGTATGTGCTTATGATTTTCTGGATTTCCTCTGTGTCTGTTGTTATGTCCCCTTTTTATGTCTAATTTTGTTAATTTGGACATTCTCTTTCCACCTGTTAGTTAATCTGGCTAAGGGTTTGTCAATCTTATTGATTTCTCAAAGAACCAACTATTTGTTTCATTGATTCTTTATGTTGCTTTTGTTTGTTTGTTATTTCTTCTCATCTACTCCTTTTGGGTGTAATTTCTTCTAGATCTTTCAGGTATGATGTAAGTTGCTGTACGAGATCTCTTATTTTATTTTATTTTATTTTAATGTAGGTACTTATTGCTATGAACTTGCCTCTTAGAACTGCCTTCATTGTGTCCCATAAGTTTAGGTATGTTGCATATTCATTTTCATTCAATTTTAGACAGCCTTTAATTTCTCTCTTGACTAATCTTTCATTCATTAGTGAGTTGTTCAGTTTCGACGAGTTTGTAAGATTTCTGTTATTTTGATATCCAATTTTAGTCTGTGGTAGTCAGGTAGGATGCAGAGTGTTAACTTCAGTTTCTGTGTCTGTTGAGACTTGCTTTGTGTCTGCATATGTGGTCAATTTTGAAGAAAGTTCCTTAGGTACTAAGAAAAAGGTATATTCTTTTGTGTTTTGGTGAAATGTTCTGTAGATATCTGCTGAGTCCATTTGGTTTACAATGTCATTTAGCTCTAGCATTTCTCTGTTTAGTTTTTGTCTGGATGACTTGTCTGTTGGTGAGAGTGTGGTACTAGTCTCCCACTATCTGTGTGAGTATCAACATGAGGTCTAAGCTGCAGTAGTGTTTCTTTTATGAACTTGGATGCCCTTGTGTTTGGTGCATAGATGCTAAGAATTGCAATGACTACCTGGTGGATTTTTCCTTTGATGAGTATGTAGTGTTCTTCCCCATCTCTTCTGATTAGTTTTGGTTTGAAATCTATTTTTATCAGATATTAGAATCTACAGAAGCTTGTTCTCAGGTCCATTTGCTTGGTATACCTTTTTCCATCCCTTTACTCTGAGGTGCTCTTTTTCCTTGGTGTTAAGGTGTGTTTCTTGGATGCAGCTGAAGGATGGATCCTGTTTTCACATCCATCCTGTTAGTCTGTGTCTTTTTGCTGGAGAATTGAGACCATCGATGTTGAGAAATATCAATGAGCCATATTTGTTGATTCTGTTATTTTGGTGTGTGTGTGTGTGTGTGTGTGTGTGTGTGTGTGTGTGTGTGTGTGTGTGTTTCCTCTCTTTTGATTTGCTGGTTTGAGATTACTTATTCCTTGTGTTTTCTCAGGTGTGGTTAATGCTTTAAAGATTTATTTATTTATGTATTTTTATGTATATGAGTGCCCTATTTTGCTTGTATTACTGCATGACAAAAGAGGGCATCAGACAGACAGATGAGAGCATGTTGTAGAATATTATTTTAAGATGTGTTGCATTTGTTTAGGCTGTTGAACATTTGTTTAATGTTTCAAAGATGTGTTGCATTCTTTTATGTTGCATTTGTTTAACTCTGTGAAGCTGTGTTACTTTGCCTGTCTAAAACATCTGATGGTCTAATAAAGAGCTGAACAGCCAATAGCGAGGCAGGAGAAAGGATAGGTGGGGCTGGCAGGCAGAAAGGATAAATAGAAAGAGAAATCTGGGAGGAAAAGAAAAAAGATCAAGAAAACAAGGAGAGGATTACACAAGGGGCCAGCCACCCAGCCACTCAGCTATATAGCCAGCCATGGAGTAAGAGTGAAAGTAAGATTTACAGAAGTAAGAGAAAGATAAAAGCTCAGAGGCAAAAGGTAGACAGGATAATTTAAGTTAAGGAAAGCTGGCAAAAAACAGGACAAGCTAAGGCCTGACTTTTATAATTAAGAATAAGCCTCCATGTGTGATTTATTTGGGAACTGGATGGCCAGCCCCCAAAAGAGCAGAAATAACCAACAACAAGGGCAGCAGGCAGAAGGGACATCAGATCCCCCTATAGGTAGTTGTGAGACACTATGTGGTTGCTGGGAATTGAATATAGGACTTCCAGAAGAGCAGCCAGTGCTCTTAATGGCTGAGCCATCTCTCCAGTCCCGATTGTTAACCTCTTTAGGTTAGCGTTTTCCTTCTAGCATCTTCTGTAGGGCTGGATTTGTAGACAGATACTGCTTAAACTTGGTTTTATCATGGAATATCTTATTTTCTCCATATATTGTGATTGAAACTTTCGTTGGGTCTAGTAGACTAGGCTGGCATCTGTGGTCTCTTAGAGTCTGTAGAATATCTGTCCAGGTCCTTCTGGCTTTTAGAGTCTTCATTGAGAAGTCAAGTGTTATTCTAGTAGATCTGCCTTTATATATTATTTGATCTTTTCCCCTTGCAGCCTTTAATCTTCTTTCTTTGTTCTGTACTATTAGTGTTTTGATTATTACATGCTGAGGGAAATTTCGTTTCTGGTCCAGTCTATTTGGTATTCTGTATGCTTCTTGTACCCTAATAGGCATCTCCTTTTTTAAGTTAGAGAAATTTTCTTCTATGATTTCATTGAAAATATTTTCTGTGCCTTTGACCTGGGTTTCTTCTCCTTCCTCTATCCCTATTATTCTTAGATTTGGTCTTTTCATAGTGTCTCAGATTTTCTGGATTTTTTTGTGCTCAGAGCTTTTTAAAGTTTTAACATTTTCTTTGGCCGATGTATCCATTTCTTCTATAATGTCCTCAATGCCTAAGACTCTGTCTCCAATCTCTTGTGTTCTTTTGGGAAAGCTTGCCTCTGAGGTTCCTGTTTGAGTTCCTAAATTTCAGTTCCGGATTTCCCTCAGTTTGACTTTTCTTCATTGATTCTGTTTCCACTTTCAAGTCGAACTCTTTTATTCATTCGTTTGTGTTTTCATAGATTTCTTTAAGGAATTTGTTCATTTCCTCTTTAAGGACCTCTATGAAGACTATTTTAAGGTCTTTGTCTTGTATTTCAGCTCTGTTGCAGTTCTCAGGGTCTACTGTGGTTGGGTTGCTGGGCTCCAGTGGAGACATGGCTCTGGCTGTTATTGATAGTATTTTTATGTTGGTGTCTAGACATCTGGGTAGGGAAGATTGTAATTCTAGGTGCTGATTTATGGTCTTGTCTTTATTAGGTGGATGTTTTGTTCCTTGGTTTCTGTTGTCCTTTCTGATTCTTAGTAGGGTAAGGTGGATGTGTGTTGCCTGGTAGGGAATTCCTCTGGGATCCTGTTAGGTGTGGCCACTGGGGATTCTGGTAAAATGTGTTTCTAGGTATTGGGAGCTGACACTTAGGAATGGGATTGGGCTAGGAGAGGCGAGATGATGCGGCAGGAATCCACAGGAGGGAGGGAAGGAGGGTATTCCACCAGAGTTTGTTCAGTCCCCCCCAAATGAGGGCAGAGAGTGAGGAGAGGTCAGAACAGGTGGTCTGCTGCAGAGCTGGGGATGAGACAGGGGCAGGAGAGGAGAGAGAGTTAAGATCCATAGTGCGGCAGAGCAGTGGATGTGCATACACCTTTAATCCCAGCACTCAGGAGGCAGAGGCAGACAAATCTGTAAGTTTGAGGCCAGCCTGGTCTACAGAGCAAGTTCAGGGATGGCCAAGTCTACACAGAGAAACTCTGTCTCCAAAAACCAAAATACCAAAAACAAAAACAAAAAACAAACAATACAACACAACAACAACAACAACAACAACAACAACAACAAAAACCCACCTTAGTTAGGCTACCTGTTTCCCCAGCTGAAGTGGCCTGCGGGTTCCCAGGGAATGCCTGCTGATGTTGGGGGGCTGGGATAAGTGACAAATGGGGGGAAGAAGTTTGGAGGGGAAGATCTATGTGACCCACTGGAGGAGGGGAGGGTGCAGGGGGTGGTCTGCCACAGAGCTGGGATGATGAGACTGGATTTGATGATGGCATTGGATTTGAAAAGGTGAGGACCAACAATCAGCCTAACTACTTCTCTGGCCGAGGGTCAGTATGCACTTCTTGATGAATGTACGAGTGAATGAATGGTAAGCCAAGGATTCATGATGATGAAACACTTTTTCATTGAGTGGAGAACTTATTGGAATTCAGGACTCACAAAAATACATACCTGCAGGCCAGGCGTTCTGAACTGGTGATGCGGACTAGCACATGACAGGCATTGTGAGGTCTGTGATGAGCTAGAAGAAGCATGTCCTTGATGGAAATCCAGTTCACATTCTTTGTTGGACACTATTTTAAAGCAATTGAATATGTTGGAGTCAGCCTGTGAGCTGACAGTTGATCTTCTGAACTCGACAGTCTTGAGTTCCCTGTGATTTGAAACTGTCTTAATGGGCGCCTCATGCTCTCTCAGTCCCTCCTCTTAATCTAACCCTGTTCCTGGGAAAAGACCTAATAAAGCCATCCATTCGCTGCAGACACACCAGTGAGATCAATACCGTGAGATACTTAAATGTTTTACAGCATTCATCTTATTGCAAAGAAAGAGTGCTCTGATGGTGGAATTCAGGCCTCAGTGAGGAGGCCAGGCAGAGTCTTGGCTGTGTTTCAGACTCATGCTGCGTGTATCTACCTGCCCACACCTGGAGTTGGGAGCTGAAGCCCTGCAATAAAGCCCTTCTCCCTGAACGGCTGGTGCTTTGATGGCCAAAAGTGTTTCTCCTGGGAATCTGCGTCCCTGGGAGATCTCAGCTCAGACAGCTTCTACTTGCTGCTAGCCCTCACTATTAAAGAATATCTCGTGTGTGTGTGTGTGTGTGTGTGTGTGTGTGTGTGTGTGTGTGCGTGCACGCGCGCGCGCGTGCGCGCGCACGCGTGCGCACACACATAATCACTCATGTTCATTTGGATGTGCATGTGTGAGTGTACACACATAGGCCAGAGACTGAACTGTACCCGAGGCTCATAAATTTGGCTAAACTGACTGGCTGGAAAACCCCAGGGATCCTCCCTTCCTTGCTTCTCTCTCTTCAATAAGAAAACAAACCCTACAGCCTGGACTCTGGGGGCGAGTGGGAAGCCTGAGCCCAATGTTACCCTTAGACCCAGATGATGAGGGCCGGTGCTAAGCAGAAGTCCTGGGAGTCCCTTGTTCTGAGTACTTTCCTCTAAGAAGGCTCCCTCTGCTTTCTGGACCTGACTGTGCCATCCAAGCAAGCCATTCTGAGTCCAAGCGGACTTAACACTGGCCTTGGGCTCTGAGGAGTCCCTGTCTCATTTTCCTCTCTGGAGTACTTGTGCCCCAGGGTGGGCAGATCGGCACTCAGGGACTAGGGTTACAGGCTCGTTCCAGGGCCTTCTGGCTAACTCCAGCTCCAGCGGGTGTTCACAAGGACTGAGAACTGGTTGTTCCTTCGCAAGGGGATGATGCTTTTGTGGGACCCTGAGATTGGTTTACTGGGACAGTAACTGCAACGGTGCTGATACTCCATGGTTTACGTGAGGCCACTCCGGCCCACACACCTGATGGTTGCACTGCTGAATTCCTCAAGATCAGGCCTCACAGGGCCGTGGGTGCTCCCCAAGCTGAGGTGCTTCCTCTGAGAGGAGACAGGGAAGCAGCCAGGTCCTGTGCTGGTCCTTTTCGAAGCTGGAGTTCTTTAGTCTCTTGCTGGGCTGTTTGCCTGAGGCTTATAGAGTGTGAGGTACTTCCAGGTCCTTCCCCAGCGTGAGAAACAAAGATCCTCACTTCATAATAAAAGCCCTGGTGACTCTGTGTACTGATATTGGAGCAGCCTATTTTGTAACTTTGCAAAGTGAGGTGTCAAGCCAGAAGCATAAGCTCCACGACTGAGTACAGAGAGGAACTGTTTACTTGCTTGAAGATTTATTTATTGTATTTTATGTGTATCTCTGTGCCTGCTTGACTGTGCACTACACGAGTAGCGGTGCCTTGGGAGCCAGAAAAGGGCACCAGTGTCCCTAGAGCTGGAGTTACAGGTGGATGTGAGCAGCCCAGGGTGGGTGCTAGGAACCAAATCCAGGTCTTCTGCAAGGGCAGCAAGTGCTTGTCATTGCTGAGCCACGGCCCTAGCTCCGGAGACGAGGTTTTAAACCCCAACAGCGCAGACCTTCCTCTCTTCTCACCACTTCTCACTTAGCTGAATGTCTTCATCACAGGACTTCATCTGGTGGGCAGTTTGCCCACGTGCTTTGCAGTTCTGTTCCTTTAAACGTCACGGTTCTTGCTTATGTTGGAGCAGACTCACACAATGTCATTGTTTCCTTCCGTGAGAAGGCCCCAGGCCTTGGCTTTCAGTATCACTCAGAACTAACTATGTGTGGAGGGCCGTGATCCTGGATGTGGGCTTTGGATTTGCATCCTGACTCAGCCATTTTCACTGTGTGTGGAACCTTACAAGATTCCCCTCCCTGGGGTTGATGTGTGGTCTTTTCCTTACAGGCTGTTACATCTTCAGAGGATAAAAGAGATGAGGCATGTGAAAGCTAACTCACTGTCTCACTCATTAAAAGTTCCACTAGGCCAGGAATGCTGTTTCCTTGGGGTTTGCTGCATGCCTGGCTCTGTGCCAATCACCCACCATTCAAAGATGGCCGTCTGCTCTCCACATCCTGGTAAGGCAGCACCAGCCATGGGTGTGAAGATGAGGCAAAGCTGCCTGTCAGTCCTCAGCCTGGAAGAGACACAAATGAAAGGCAGAATCATGCAGTCGGGTGGGGAAGTCAGCTCCTCCCCACATCCCGGGGGCGGGGTGGGGGCGAGGGGAGCCTAGGGAAGTGGGAGTCTAGTTAAGAGCAAGAGTCCAGTCCCAGGGACCAGGGGCTGGCAGATGGAAGCTGGGTGGCCCCTGAGACCTCCTGTGTAGGAGGGCAGTGCCAGAAGGCTGGTGAGATGCTGTTTCCAAGGAGATGCCAGTGTGTCAGGGAGAGTGATGCTTAAGCCATCAAGAGGATAGACAGGGTGAGCAGGCCAGCCCACCCACTGCATAGGAAGCCAGGGGAAGGAGTGATTAAGGCAGGTGGAGGAGGCGGTGTGGTGGGTGTGGCAGGAAGTTGAGGAAGCATCTAGGAGGATTGGAGAGGATGGGAAGGAATTTCCTGGGGGTGGAGGGTGGGGCCGGGTGGAGGGCTGGGAGTGAAGTGGAAGAATGGAAAAGAAGGTATATTTGAGAGCTTGTGGATTTCTGTGACCCTGAGGGTTTTATCTGGACTGTCAGGAGTGGATGGGCTGCACTCGAGAGGCAGTTTTGGGGTCCTTCTACAGCTTATAGGAGTGTGAATAGCCTGGGCCCAGTTTTCTTTACAGAGAGTGGATTTCCATCAGTGGTCTGAAAGGCACAGTGGGTACTCTGTTACCCTGTTCTCTTCACTGGACACCTTTGTAGGAAGGCTGGCTTTGGAGACTAAAGGGAGTGAGGAAACCACTTGACCATTCTCAGCCTCAGCATCAGCCCTTGTCAGACAAGGACAAAACTGGTTCACACTCTAAGGGTGGTATACTAAGTAACTGAGATAACACGTATGAGCATTGCCAGACTCAAAATGGAGTTACTTCTATTACTCTAGAGAAATAAGTAAAGCCTGGAGACTATAAGTGAGACTCATGAATATTTGCCTGAAAACAAGAACCGTAACCCAGCAGGAAGAGTGCTTCTGCTGGGGCACCAGCCCAGCAATGGTCTGTTCTCTCAGAGCTGAGCTTCTTGTAGGATGACATAATTTCCTTCCAGGAAAGGGTATGAGACAAGTAACTCCATTTGACTTGCCTTCTCTCTTTTATCCTGTCTATGGTGGCTTGAATGAGAAGGTCCCCATAGGCTTGTGCATTTGAGTATTTGGTCCCCAGTGGGTGGAACTGTTTGGAAAGGATTAGTAAGTGTGGCCTTCTTAGAGGAAATGTGTCACTAAAGGGTGGGCTTTGAGTTTTCAAAAGTCCACAGTGTTCCTAGTTAGTTCTCTCCCCCACCCTCTCTCTGCTTTGTGATTGTAGATCAGACGGATGCTCTCAGCTACTGCTTGTTCTTGTTGTCATGCTCCGCACCATGATGTCATGGACTCTAACCCTCTGGAACCATGAGACCCCAAATTTAACACTTTCTTTCACAAGTTGTCTTGGTCATGGTGTGCTGTCACAGCAATAGAAAAGTAACTAAGACACCATGCAAACTTAATAGCCTGTGAGGGAGATGCTGCACACTAAATCTGAGGGAGGTGAATAACCATTGAAGGTTGTAGATACAGAAAAAAGCTGAGTTAGGATTCAAATACGAGTCCATACCCCAGACCACCACACTCAGTATATAGCAGAGGAACTGGGCTGAACAGAAAGCCAAGGCCAGGCCACCCTATCACAGGAGGAAACAGTAACATCACACCAGAGGTGGCACTAGCATGAGGGGGACTAGACCACTTCCAGGTAGATATCCCTGCAGAAGGACTCTTCCTGCTAGGCTGTGATCTTGGCAGTCTCCTGTCATCTGTCCTTGTTATCAGGCAGACTGCATGTGGCTGTCCCTGCTAGTCTACAGACTTAATATTTCTACGGTTGATACAGGGAACTTCATTTCACATACTTTGAGATGAATTCTTGTTTGTGGTTTCAAAATAATTTTTGTAATCTTCCTCATTTTTATTATTTAAAGGGCTCCTCCTTAGATACCTAGATAGAGCATGCTTAGCATGTGTAAGGCCTGGGTTCAATCTCCAGCACTACTGGGAATAAACAGAAAATGAGGAAAGAGGGGAGGGAAGGAGGGAGGAAAAGAAGGGTGAGTATCCCTTGATTCTGCCTCAACCTCAGCCTCATACAAGAGCTGCTGTGGCCTGTCACTACACTCACATCACAGATTTTGCAGGTCCATGGATGTCCCTTGTTAAATCCATTTTGAGTGTTTCTATTTGTTATTTATTATCTAGGCTAACTCACATAAAAGGTTTAGTACAGAGATTGCTATATAACATGTGGTTGCGTTTCTGTAAGTACCCAATGCTCATTCATTCACACATGCTTGCTTTTACCATGTTACCAGTGTCTCAGGGTTAGATACCAGAGACACAGGGATGAACAGCCCCTGTCTCTGCCCATAAAAAAACCATCTGTGCTAAGATTACTGTGCCCTGGAATAAATGTGCCCCCAAAAGACTCTGCTATGATTGGAGCACAGATGAAGGGCACAGTGGTTGCCATTGCAGTAGAATGAGAGTGAAAAGAAATCCCCTTGTCCCTGGGAAGCATGTCAAGATCAGCTGTAGACTCAAGTCAGGCCCTGTAGCCTTTGTCCTGAAGGCCACAAGGGGCCACTGAAAACCCTTAGGTGTAGCAGGGTCCTGTGCTGTTGTTCCCTTTGGGGAAGGGAGCCAAGTAGGTGCGGAGTCAATGACACAGACTCTGGGAGAATGTCAAAGCAGCAAGCTCGTACCTGTCATTGAATACCAGCCCTTGAAGAACATCAATCCTGGAGAGCTAGTGGGTGGGGGGCTTTAGGCAGTAGCCTTCTGTATCTCAGTGAGCCATATGCACATTACCTTTCTAGGAGGACTTTGATCTAGGTGTCTGAGAGCCAATAAAATCTGTAGGGTTGCCTTTGAGGCAACCCTCTGTTGGTGAACCTGTTGCAGAAGACATTTCAACAGGAGAAAAATTAGTAAAAAATTCAGTCTCAAGGACATGGGTGGGACCCTAGTCATATTTCTGGTGATGCATCAGTGACCTTGTAGGGGGTGAGGCAATTGCTTGATATTTAGGGTTGCATGTCAGTGATGACATGACCTTTATTAATGCTGCAGTAGTGGAGCAAATCATACATTACCCCTCTGAAGCTTCTTCTTTGGCCAATGTCTCTTGGTCTGTTGCTGGGTACTCATCTCTGAAGGGTATCTGTATTGGTGTGGTGGTATTCTGGGGGTAAAATGCAAGCATACCCTCACCCTTGGGTTAATAAGAGAGCAGGGGGTTCCCATTGAAGGGTGATGGGATCCCTCCAATGCAGCAAAGACAATGGTGTTTCTTGAGGCAGGTAAATAAGTGTGTTGTCCAATTTGGGCTTATGTGACAGGGTTAACATATGATCTTTGGCCCATGAGCATCTGAAGAGAAACAGCAATGTTGTACTGTATATTAAAAACAAGCCTGAGTCTTTGCCTGGTCATCATAGGCAGCACACCAGTTAGGAAGACCACAGGCTCTAACACAGCCTTCATCAAATGGTACCAGTCATAATAAGTCTGTAAACACATTGCCCATTGCCATAGGACTTGCTCAAAATATGGCAAGTCAGGATTCAATTCATTAACAGCTTTATGAACCAAAGATAGGTCTATAAGACTTAGGTGGTGGAGACACCAGGTTCTGTCCACATTGGGAAGCTGACTCTGGCACCAGTAAAAGAAGGTAGGAAGTTGGGGCTCCACATAAGAGATAAAGAGGCTCCATCAAAAATGTTAGGGTCCTGATGAGGCTGGACAGCCATGGTCTACTATAGCACTTCAGTGAGAGGGCTGGGTTGATGGAAGGTCATGGTTGGAATTCAGGATGTTAGGACTCTCTGAAGCAGAATTAATCTATTTCTTAAAAGTAGTCTCAAGACAGGTTGTTATAATTATTATTTTAAAATGACACATCAGACCGGGCACATGGGAGGCAAAAGCAGGTGGGTCTCTATAAGTTAGAAGTCAGTCTGGACTACATACATAGCAAGTTTCAGGCCACCCAAGGCTACACCTTCTCTCTCTCTCTCTCTCTCTCTCTCTCTCTCTCTCTCTCTCTCTCTCTTTCTCAATCAATAAATCAATTAATCAATCAATCTAAAAAGGACAACTTGGCCAAGGCTACTTAGAATATTACTGGTCTGATTTGGCTTCTCTTGAGCCAAATGTGTTATTTAATTTCCCTGAGTTTTAGGATTGTACTGTCAGTCAACTTTCAATCATGGGTGGGGGGAGGGGAGGCTCCACCCCTTCTTGAGGAGCCACTGCCGGTTAATGGCTACTGGGGGAGGGGAAGTCATTTTCTTCAATGCTGTAGCCACTGATTAGTTGCCCATGCTCCATTAAATAACCTACTATTTATGCACACGTAAGCAACCCTAATTAAACCCAGGGCTCACACTGAGAAATTAGGCACAAAAAGGGAGGAAGACTTGATGGGAAGAAAAAAGGGTTCAATGGGACTGGGGGCAATGAGAGGGCAATGGGGGTGAACAAGATCAAAATCCATTCTATACCTGTGTAAAGTGTCAATAAATAGATAAAAATATGTGTGCTGTATTTCAGAGAGATGTATGGTATCGTATCACCGTAGCGCCACCCCAGTGAGTTTACGGAGATCAACGGGGTTACTCCATCTATCTGAGGACAAATGGCAAGGTTCCTGCTTTGTTTATGCCATGCAGTGCCAGGTGGAGCTGAAAGTGAATGTTACTCACAGGCTTCCTAATTGAATTCTTGACATCCATGGTAACCACATCTTGTCCTGTCAATCACATTACATGTTTTCTTCTGTGCTCTAGTAGCAGGGAATCCTCTCAGGCCAGATTCCTTTCTTTGGGGCACTCAGATGCCATTTGAACAGTATGTTTACTGCCCTGGGTAGAGAAGTTTTCAAACTTCCAGAAAGTTTTCCAGGAATCCCGTCATTCATAAAATGCTCTTTCCCCTGTCATTTGCCCTTCAGTAACTAAGTTCTGTTCTACAAAGGGGCTCAGTCTGTCAATTATATCTACTACAGCAACTCTGGTTTATCCTCATGTAGCTCAGTTTTTTTTTTTTCATGTAACCAGGCTGGCCTCAAATTATCTGTGTAGCCAAAGCTGGCCTTGAACTCTGTATCATCCTGCCTCTTGGATGCTGGGATTCCAGACATGTCCCATGACCCACTCTACAGACCTGGCTTTGAATCTGAGACAGCATCACAGCAGCTCATGGTGAGCAGAAGCTGGAAGGGTAGCTCTTCTCTTCTTGATACATGTCATTCATATTTCTTGTTTCTGTTATTTGGAAGAGTTTATCCCATTGGAATTTGCTTTGAGAAGGTTTTTGGTAGGCCCAGAGCAATCTGATTTCCTGGATTATAAACAAGAATTTGTTTGGCTAGGATATTCCATTTTCCCAAGGCTTCCAACTCTTGTCAGAGGTATGCTCACAGGCCACCCTGTGAGTTCTCAAGAGTGGCTGGAACTGTCCCAACCCCACGGAAACTTCTGGAACCATAAAGTCAGAAGTAGATTTGAGTGAAAGGAAAATGTGCTGTGGGAATTATTCTACTGGGGGTGGGTATCAATAAATTCAAGCCATGAAGCATCTTGCTGTGGAACAGTATAAGCAGCGTGTATTTTATTGGGAGAGGTAATATATAAGACATGTGCTAAGGAATCGCTATGGTGCATGTTCAGTTTACAGAAGGCATATGGGTAGGAATTTGGGAAGAGCAGAGAGAAAAGAATTTTTTGGAGAAACAGAAGTAAAGTGAGAGCTAGGGTGGTAATGGTATAGTCTCTTAGTGCTGTGGGGATGAGGACTTCAGTGGCTACTGAGCTGTGCTAGTGAGCTAGTGCGTGCTGTGCTGGGGTGGAGGCAGGCCCTTGGCGGACATTGTCCTCTTGAATCTTCTGGAGAGTCCCTCCATCTTATTTCTCAGATAGAGTCTTGTAACAATCAAATGATTCCTCAATGCTGTGAAGTTGGCAAGCTCTGGGGCTTGGGTTCAAACCGCAGTCTGTCCAGCTTCAGAGCCCTGGGGCTGTTCGCTTCACACCAAGGCAGCTGGCTCAGGAACGTCTCTGTGTGACGCTCACACTGGCTCTCCTCCAAGTTGGACACAGTCTCTTTCAACACGGAGATTCCAGGTCACAGCTCACAGCATATGGAAACAAATGCTTGACACCTTTTTATTCAAAGATCTGCTTCTGAAATGTATCCCTGTGGTCTGGAGGGGACCTCCTCCTCTGACATTGTCAGTCATCTTGAGGAAAGATGATTGATTTAGGGGTGGCAAGGTCTAAGCTCTGGGTTGACAGGGAAGCCAAGCCCCTCAACTTTGCTGGTGGGGTCCAGGAGTATTTGGGGGAGATGAGTGAGCTGATGGGTCGGTCAGTGGTGGGTTTTATGGTGCTGTTGGGAGCTTTATACTTTGACATGAGTGTTTCCTGTAGCCTCATAAAACAAGCTAGAAGGCATTACATCATCCCCCCTGCTTTCCTAACAGAGACCAAACCTTTTTCCATGCTTGGAATGTTTCCTGATGGTCCACTCTGGCCAGCCCACTTTTCCAATTTACAAAGCTCTGTAATAGTTGTGGAGAAAAGGCGAGGTGGGGAGAACCCTTCAGCTCAGGTTGTTTCCTTGCCGTTCCCGGGAAAGACGAATGACTCACGTTAGAGCAGAGTACCCAAAACTCTCAGAAACAGGCCCGTTTAGCTTGGGCACTAAATGAATAAGCCAGTTATGCATCTCTTGGGTGGCTGGCAGGTTTGTCGTCATGGCAACTCTTGCACTGAGGGAGGTCTGCTTGCACAAGTTGTCAGCCTCTGTCCCAACCCCAAGCTACCTGAGGAGGAGGGGCCAGGCCAGTCCATTCCTTATTTATAACTCGCTCTGAGTGAGGGGGAGGGATCACCGGTTGACTCCCTTGGAGGCTGCCTGCCAGAGTTTCATCCACAAATGTCGGAGCAGCAGCCGACTGCTGGCTGCATCCTCCTCTCCTTCCTGGGTCTGCTTGGGCTGGTTGGTGCAGTCACTAGAACATACTACATTGGGATTGTGGAAGAATACTGGAACTATGTGCCTCAGGGGAAGGATGTTATTACTGGGAAGAGCTTCTCAGAAGACAAGTGAGTGAACATGGGGTCCTCACGGACTCCCTGGGTTGACCTCTTTTTAGCTCTGTGCCTGGGAGGTTGTGTTCCTTAGGTGGCTATGATGCAGGTGAACTGACTGAGGTGGAAAGGCAGGTTCCGCTTCTGCCTGAGGAGCCCTAACTGAGGTGGATCAATAACTTGTGAGAGAAATTCTCCTCTGTGTATATCCATTGAGCCATCTGCTACCCTTAACTGTGACGAGATATCCACAACCAGGTGTTTTGAATAGTAGCTTTTCTTTGGCAGCTTCTAGACTCTAAAGGATTCTGGGACTCTATTAAAAAGAAAAGCAAAGGCAAACTTGTGAAATTTGAGAATTTCCAAGAATTAAGTGTCAAAGCTGCTGTCTTAGTTCTGTTCGTGGAATGTGGCGTATTAGCCATACTGTACATGGGCATGCTTTTCTTTTGTGGTGTAAGATGTAAAATGCGGTGGTTAAAATAGAAGTGGTTGTATGTGAAGTGTCCTTGAGTCTACTTAGGAATGGGTCTTCCTCTGCTGAACAGCTTGTTCCAGCCTTGATCCCTTCATCCCACAGGGCTGGGGCTCACGACACAGTTGGAGAAGATGGTTCTGGAGTGTCTCTGGCTTTTAATTTTAGTGGAGAGCATCCCTCCACTCCAGGCCCAGCATCTCAGGTGTCTTTCTTGTTCCATGGTCTCCCTCTGAAGTCACCCACTGGCTCTGGAAGCTATGATGGTATGCTTTCAACTTCATGGTTCTCAGAGCACTTTGGATCTAGCAACTGTTAGGAAACTGAATCCGTATTCCTTTCTTGAGGGACAGAACCCACTGTATCCAACACCCACATTCTATTTCCTACAGATGAGCTTATTTGCTCAAGTTCAGGAATGGCATGGGGTCCGCCAGTAACTCTTCTAGAGCCCGTTCTCTCTGCCTAGAGGGAAGATCTAAGATCCAGTTTGCTTTGTTTTCAACTTCCTGCCTCCTAACAGCACAATTGTGCCAGTCATGCCCTGTTTTCTAAAAAAAAATAAAGAGGGTCCTGCCAATTGGTGGCTACAGATTTTTCCTTGAGCTTTATATTGAACAGCTTTTTGTAGGGTTATTTCCAAAGAAAGTACTTGATACATTCTAAGACCATGGTCACAGTCTTTAACACATGAACAAGACATTACAAAGTACCCTAACTGCAAGAGTCATCTCTGAAATTAGAGCTTTGCCGACAGAGAAAGAGGTCACTGGAAAATGGCTAGTGTGAACAGATATAGGACATTAGAATGTTCAGAATATGTACATGGGACATGGATAATATAGCTGTGATCATTTTTTTTTTTTGACCCAGGACTTGTATTAGGGACTTTTAATCCACTTGTGCCCACAGATGTTATTATTCCCATTTTCCCAATCAGGATGGAGGCTCTGAGGTTGAATACTTGTTGTAGTTTACCAGGCAAATGGCCTCATCAAACACTTGGCTTGGGTCCCAGGGTTCATGTGTCCTCTTTCCATGCAACCTATTTCTTGGAAAAGTTGACCATTTCTTACTGAGCTAAATCCAGCTTTGAAGGAAGGGAGAGCTCTCAGTGGTGTGAATCTTCTAGGAAAGTCTTAATTCTGACCATGGGTGTATTTACTCTCACCTTCCTTCCTCTCAGAGAAAAGTTGGAAATGGTCCTGAGTTGGTCACTGGCCACACTGACTTCCTGAATTTGTTTAAAACTTCCAGATAACTTAAACACTCAAGACTCAAATGCTATTTACACAAAGCCAGATACAAGATCTTCTTTGAAGAAAGGGCAATACCATGGATGAGAGTTCATAGGTGAAAAAGAAACTAGACACGTGGAAGCCGTTTCTGTGGACCAGATCTGAGTGAGGCATCCTTACACCAGCTTTGGCTCCACGTAACTGGGTGCCGGCTTTGGAAGCAGCTGGCACAGGTGATGTCACATTGATGATAGCTGGATTCCAAGGCTTCCCTTTTCTCAGGGGGACGTCTCTTGCAAGGAGAGTGCAGGTTAGCCCACGGTGCTTACTGGAAAGTTGCAGGCTGTGGCGGGTGGCCCAGCAAGAGCCCCTCAGGAAGTGTCGTTGTAGTTGGCAGATGTGATTGTAGGCTCCAGTACATACCCAGCTGCACTGGAAGAGGCCACGATGGTGGGACATAGATGAGCCCCCATGTACACTCCGGAATCACTCAAGCACCAGGATAACACAGGAGAAGGCCTGGATATACTGAATAACCTTTCTTCCAAAGAACCTTGTCAGTGGCAAGATCCCATGGGAGACAGAGAAAAAGGCAGGTCATTTGGATCTTTAAAGCAAAAATAAGTCACTTTATTGGGACGGACAGACTACATCCTGGCAGGCCATTGTTTTGGGCACTCAGACAAATATTCAGCATTCAGAAGACCCAGGGGTCCAAGCACCCAATGTTCCACCAGAGTGGAACAATCTTGAAAAATAATCTAGACTTCTAGTTCTTGCTGCCTCAACTTGCCATGTGGTGCTGAGCATGCTGCACTGTCTATTGTGTTTCTAAATGTGGCCAAGGAGGGAGATTATATCATCCCTAACATCATGTCAGCATCAGATTTTATTTTTGAAACTAAGTGAAAAAATTCCTACCTGGTTTTCTAGTTCTAGAGAGGTTCTCACAGAGATGAGTGAAACAGAGGTGTGATTTTCAAATGTCCAGTCTTGAAATTGAAGCCACAGAAGACATAGGAAGGGGAGTCTGCCTGTGTGACTGTTTTTGGAGTGTTCTGTATTTTATTTTATCAATTCCCCCAGCATTAAAAAAAGATTAAAAGCAATGTGTGTCTGTGTGTGGGTGTGTGCATTGGATTCCCTGGAGCTGGAGTTACAGGCAGGTGTGAGCTGACCACATGGGTGCTGGGAACTGAACTCAGGTCCTCTGCAAGAGCAGTATATACTCAACTGCTGAGCTGTTTCTCAGGGGCCCCCTTCATCTTTTGATACCACTAACTCCTCATTTTATGTTTATAACATTCTCTCCTACAACTCCAGGTGAATCTAGGCTGTTTCCCTTTTAACCCGACTGATACACATAGATGGGCTCTTTTCCTTCCCTTTGAATACAAATACTCTGTGCTTGTCTAAGGCACACACTTACCTCTCAGGCCAGAGTCAGAGCTCCAGGAGGACAGAGGGGAGAGGCCCAACATATTAACCCTCTTTCACTACACAGAGCCTTGTCATCAGCCAATTGCATGTGGAGCAGACCAGAAGCCAGACACTCTGAGCCTCTGAAGCCAAAGCAAGTCACTTTGTCTATGTGGCTGTTCTGACTGCTTTCCCTTTGGATAAGAGAAATAGAAAATAATAATAATAGGAAAAAATAATAGGAATAATAGGAGAAAAGAGAGTGAGCGTCAAAGTTTCAGCAATGCAGACTTTCAGAACCCACAACTCAACAGAGTGGAGACCCTTGGGGTCCTACAGAAGAAGAGATGGGAAATAAGTGGAGATTCTAACAGCTGGACAGTGCAATTTAACTTCCCAGTGTGATGCCTTTGCTTGGTCATGGTGTCCAAACATGTACCTGGGAGTGTCAAGCAGTAACGTTTCCTAGAAAGTATAGAATTTCAGAAGTGTGTTCTATTTAGAATCATTTTCTCTGTGTGCTCCTCTCCCTCTTCACTGGGTGGGATGGGGACACCAGCCTCCTTTGATTTGCCTGGGATCTGTGTCAGCATTTTGATCCATTTATGCCAGGCCTGCTGGGGCTCATAAAGAACTTAATAAGGCGTGACTGTGCTTCGGTGGTAAACCCTGCTCTTTAATGGAGCTGAGTGGGTCATCTTAGTTAAAGCCAGGGTTTTACCACAGACCTTATTAGGCAAGTGCTATACACACAGCTTCTTCCCAGTGGGATGCAAGGCTGCCCATGGATGTGAGATGCCCTTGATCCTGATTGTGGATGGTTTCTGTCAAAGCCCCTGCATCGGAGGGGCTACTAGAGAAAGGTCCCCTCACCATCACCGCAGCAGCCCATTGGTAGGGCAGAGCTTGAGTCTCTAGGAGGAGGGTTTATGATGCGTATGAGAGAGAGAGAACTTCATCTACCTCAAAGAAAGGCCGATAGAGGGAACAGGATGGTGGCAGAGATGATCCCATAAGATCTAGAACAAAGGCAAGGGTTTCATTTCATTAATGTTTGCTCTTAGATGAACAGCAACTTTCAAGTTTTAACTTCTTTCCTATTGACATCAATTGCAAACTTGGACTGCAGAAATGGTTCTGCGGGTAAAGACTTGATGTGTGAGCAAGAAGAGCCGAGGCCAGATCTCCAGAACACACAGAAAGGCAGATGTAATTATGGTAGTGTGCACCCAAAATCCCAGCACTCCTGTGGCGAGATGGGAAGAGGAGACGGCGAACCCTTAGGAGCTTAAAGGCCAGCTGGTCTCACGTATGTCATGGTCAACAAAGGGGGATCTTCCCTCAAACGAGGTGGAAGTTCAGGATGGTTGTCTTCCATATGCACACTATGGCATTCTCTCTCTCTCTCTCTCTCTCTCTCTCTCTCTCTCTCTCTCTCTCTCTCTCTTCACACTGTGGCATTCTCTCCTTCTCTCTCTCTCTATGGACACTTTTGCATTCTCTCTCTCTCTCTGCACACTGTGACATTCTCTCCCTCTCTCTATGTACACTGTGACATTTTCTCTCTCCCCCTGCCCCTCTCACACATACACCACAAGATTTCTAAAAGCCGTTAATATCTTGGAGCTGCTGTTATATCTATATTTATAAGTGCTTGGCTACAGATCCCAGAAAAGAGCAGATTGAACAAATTAGGATATTATATTTGCTAAAAAGCAGTCCAGATGTGAGCAGCCTAACGTTGCTAGACAGTCTGCATGATGGAGATTTAGATGCTGTCTGTATTTTGGGGTCAACCATCCTTAGCATGAAGCTTCTTCTGGGATATTCATGCTGCATCAGCCTTTAGAAGACTGTCATGGAGACCTCACCTAAACACCTGGGAATGGAGCTCAATGGTAGGGTGCTTGTCTGGTACCCATGGGGCCCCAAGTTCAATCCCCAGTACATGGCGTACATGAGGCCATCCAGCCAATTCTGCTACACTCCCTGGATATTCATAGGAAACTGGAAAATAAGATCATTTAGCATGTGCTTTCTAAGATGGATTTCAATTCTGCTATGAAGCAAAAAGGGGAAGGAAGCATGGACACTGAGAGGATCTGGAAGCCTCTGTCTCCTCTATTTCCCAGCAGTCAGGGGCATCTTATGGTCCCCTCTCCCTCTTCCCGCCTCCAGGGCAGGGCCCCTGAGATCTGGAGAACACACAGTGTGACAGTTAAGGGTCTAAGAATCCTTCCTGCACATATCACACAGATGCACATGATTCTTGTCACACAGACCCACATGGTCCTTGTCACACAGACATACATGGTCCTTGTCACACAGACACACATGGTCCTTGTCACACAGACCCACATGGTCCTTGTCACTCAGAACCACATGATTCTTGTCACTCAGAACCACAAGATTCTTGTCACACAGACCCACATGGTCCTTGTCACACAGACCCACATGATTCTTGTCAAACAGACCCACATGGTCCTTGTCACTCAGAACCACATGGTCCTTGTCACTCAGAACCACATGGTCCTTGTGAAGGAGACTAGTAGGTATAGGTAGACTTTCCCCAGTGTTACTTAATTTTGCTCTTCAGAAAAATGGGCACAGCAATACTTGGAGGTGTGTTGGTTCCCCACGCCCGTGACCAAATGGCTACAAACCAGGAGCATTCAAACACCAGCAATTTACTCTTTCCTAGTTCCAGAGGCCACAAGTCCAAAATGAAAGCCACACTCCTCATAGGATCTAAGGGAGAGAGCATTCCTGTCTCTTAGAGTTTTTGAAGGAATCTTGTATTCCTCAGCTTGTGACCACATCTTTCCAATCTAGATCTCCATTTTCACAAGGAATGGTCATTCTTTTATCCCAAGGACTTCTGGAGACCAGGAAAGAGCAGACTCAAGTGGGTATGTGCCCTTTTAATCTAGGAAAGCCCACTAGAAGTGAACACAGTTAACACTGGGTGGGCTGTGTTCTCCCAGACATTCTTGTGAACAAAACTTTGGGGATTTTCTTTTGTTTAAACACAAGTTCTGTGTACTCTGAGGTGCTTCTGTGAAAATCAAGGGAGACAAAGTAGGACCCATGCTTTAGGTGACACTACAGGAATCATAATAAAAGAATTATATGGGAGCACATAACCCAGATGGCTTTTAGAAATTACCCATCTAATTAGGGAAGGCGTGGCTTCTGAGTCCTCGTGTGGAATCTGCCTCCACCCTTCTCGCCCAGTGCTGCTTGTCGTGATATGGTCCTGTCTTTATTTTTGTCTGTAGCATCCTTTGCAGGCTCAGATGACACTGTGCCCTTTTTGTGACTCTGAGGAGCCTCACTCACGTCTGCTCTGGTCACATATCCTGCTAACATTAGTTTGTGACTCATCTTCCCCCCATATCCACATGCCTCTGATTCTTAGGCTCTGTACAGCAGAACTTGCATTGATATAGAAAACACTGTGTGTAAAACACTGTGTATTTACCAGTGTGTAGACTTCCCAGCCAAATATAACTCTCTTGAATACAGGGACTGAGAGTGATATACTTGGCCTCCATTTATAGTTCCAAGGCTCAGTTGCTTCATGATGAGTGATGGAAAAATAAACCCAAACTGTGCAGGGGATGGACTTCTGGTGGGGTGCACACACCTTGTGAGCCATGAACTCCTCAGATCCTAGCGTGGACACCTGTCTTAGCTCTGATAGATGGTCTCTGACTACCGCCAATCTTACTGGCTTTTGGAGGTTGTCTGCATCACAGTATGGCCCCTTGGCCTTGGCAGTGTCAGCTGAAACCCCTACCTTGCCTTTCAGACAGTTGCTATTGGGGAGCTTCTGGGATACAGTGGACTCAGATGCCACTCTTAGTGTCCCAGCTGCATGCTCTGCTCAGCTTCCCAGTGAGCCTCTGCTCTTTGCTTGGGGAGGATTGCTGTCTAGAACTCACAAGAGGGGGCTTCTGTCCTGTGACTTCATGCACACACTGTGTGTTTGCAGATGTTTGCTGTGTAGATGCTCAAAGAACTCTTACTTCTAGTTCCTTGCTTTTCTTTCTTTTTTCCTCCCCTTTTGAATGTCTTTTTAAAAATACTATTTTAAAATTTATTTTTGTTTTTTGAAATGGTCTCATTTGTTTTTCACTTTTAATATTTTTTCAATTAAAAAGCCATGTGGTAGTGGTGCACACCTTTAATCCCAACACTCGGGAGGCAGAGGCAGGCAGATCTTTGTGAGTGACAGAACAGTCTGGTCTACAGAGCGAGATCCAGGACAGCCAGCACTATATAGTGAGACCCTGTTTCAAAACAAACAAACAAACAAACAAAAATAGTCACTACAGATTTTGTTCTATGCTAAGGACAACAGGGATGATTTCTAACTTTGGCTACACACTGGAATCATGTTTTCACCGTAGGCCAAGTTCCAGGGCCAGTGACAGCCTTCACATTTCAAGGGCTTCCCATCACAATCCCTCAAGTTCATGGAGGGCCATGTGCTCCAGGAACACACTTTGCTCTGGAACCTGGAAGTCCTGGCTGCTTTGATCTAGAGCTGTGACTCTTCACAGATGGCCCCTGGTAGCAGAGGAGCAGGGGTCTTACAGAGACACATGCCCTGACCCAGAAAGTCTGTGTACCACTTCTGTCCACGCCCTGTGTGCTGGGGGCCCAGTGTTCCGACTTAGTGCAGGAGCAGGACCTTTGCACCCACAGGCACATAGGCCATCTCTGCAAAGTGCTACCAAAAGAATAATTTGGTAAGACTGGGAAAAATATGGATGCCATGGCTTTGCCAGGAAGTCTGATTCAGCTGTCCTGAAAATGGAACGAATGTCCCTAGTGATTCCAATGCAGACAGTGCCCGGGTGACCTCAGAGAACAACTGCTAGAGAGAGCCCAACCCCTTCCCTGGCTGACTGTCAGCCATGCAGAGACAAGCCTGGACTGACATACATCTAAGAATGTGCAAAGCAAGTCACCTTGTCACCCCGTGGTCAACTATGTGGCTCGATACTCTGCCTAGGAAGCTGGCCACACTTCCCTCTATTTGGTGCTCGGCTCCCTCTCCTTGGTGGTTTGCCAGGCCAGTCATAGCAACATCTGTGATCCTAAGGGTGGTGGGGAAGACTCTGGTGGGGTTTGGGTCAGGATCTTCTAGATGCTGTAGTGTGCACAGAACTGTGTGAGCATGCCTGCTCAGCTCCGGCTACGTGCAGACACACTCATCGGCTCTCCTGTGTGTTCCAGGAGACGGTGTGGAGAAATGTGGAGGATCTGCCATCGAAGCCTGTTGGAGTGGCCAGGACTTTTGTGCAACCTCGTTGTAGCTTTTACCGGCAGTCTGAGCCCAGAGGCAAGGCGGGGAGGTTGTCACCACCCTACTGGGTGACCCAGTGTCAGTTGTTAGTAGGCAATTCTGCCCACACTGGTGCTGCTTGGCAGCATGTGGGTGACTCATTCATTCCTCTAAGAGCCTGTTCAATTAGGAGCTCTACTCACCTGCTGCTTAACAGGAACCCCCCACTGCCACCAACACAACAAAACAATCCCCACCCCAAATAGTGCTTTAAGTGCATTGAGGAAATTCTGTTTTCATGTACACAAAGCAAAGCTGAAGTTTGGTCATAAGAATCTTTTGGTTTAAACTTTATCAACCCTAGGGTATAGCCATAAGCCTAGACCCTCTTTTATAAGTAAGGTGTTTTTACATTTTTTTTTATAATTTTCTTTTAACCATGGAAGTGAGTACATATGTACAGAATAAACATTCCCACGTGATGGATAAGTGATCCCACTCCCTACTCTTGCCTGACAGTCACCCAGTGGTAGTACTCTTGTGACTTTTAAACACTTTTTTTTTGCATGTACTGATGTGTATATTGTTTAAAAAAAAACCCAAGTGAATGGGCTGTACTTTATACGTTGGTCTGAAATGTGCTGTTGTTAGTATTTTGGTGACAATGTGGCACTGGCACCCCTCGCCCCAACACATAATGTGATATGGCTTTGTCACCCTGTTATTTACCAGACACTAGCTGAGGAACACGTCTGGCCTCTAGACTTTCCCTATCACAACTATTCTCTATGTTCCAAACAAGATCGCTGCTTCTGGGGGTCTGGCCCTGTGGCTCCTCTTCTCTGAGGGGGCTCTGCTTCCTCCAGGGTTGGTCCTGAACCCATTGCTTCTGCCTTCGTCACTGTAGTTCTCCTGACTGGTTTACATCAAGGACAGACAGGGTTGGACATCCCAGGGTCCAGGGAAGAACAGTGAGGTAGTGCCTGGGCAGCCAAGTGGTTTGGGGCTCAACCAGCTGACAAAGGCATGTGTTCAGCTCTCACTTGGAGGAGAGACTGATCCCTGAGGAGTGGAAGCTGCCTGGTGTGGAAGCTCCCAACCTCCCTTCAACTGAGCCAAAAGATGCTCATCCTGAGGTCCACAGGCCAGTCCTCCCTGGAGTAGGTTGTAGTGGCCACAACCCTTGGGGTCTCCCCGACCTGTCCCCTAATTTCATCATAAGCAACTAATCAAAGCCTTTTTCTCAGCCCTGAACAGTCCTCATCCCAGAGAACTTTTGGAAGTTGGAATTCTCTTTTTTTTTTCAAAGTCATTTCCAAACATTATCCTCCTGCCCCATGGTACCTCTAGCTCCCAAGTGATGTTGTAGGCTCTTTAAGGTGAGACTCGGCAGCTCTGACCTTTCAGAGGACTCAGTTGAGAACCCACAAAGGTCCTGGTGTGTTTGACCTGAGGACACGATCATATTAGATGGTTTAGGACAGGCTGGAGAAATAATCATGTTTTTAAATGAATTAATAAGTGTGTGTGTGTGTGTGTGTGTGTGTGTATGTGTGTGTGTGTGTGTGTGTGTGTGTGTGAGAGAGAGAGAGAGAGAGAGAGAGAGAGAGAGAGAGAGAGAGAGAGAGAGAGTACTCACGTGAAGGTCAGAGCGTAGCTTGTGGGAATCAGCTCCATTTCCACCTCGTGGTTTCAGGGACCCAGCCCCAGTCTTCAGGCTCACCAGCACCTTTGCTTGCCAACCTGCTTACTGGCCCCAGTGCTTTAGCTTGCCTTGAATGTCTTCTTGTACTCTGTTTAAATGGTTTTCTTTTTTTATTTCGCTCCTGTTTGTAACTGATAGAAAGGCAAGGTGACTGTAAGAGGTCAGCAGGCTTTGACAGGCAGACCCAGCAAGCTAAAGCCAATGACAATGTGTTGGATTTCTGAGATATGATGGCCACAAGGTGTACCCTGGAGCCAGGCATCATGGGATAATGTCTGTATCATTTGAATAGCAGAGGCACTGAGTGAATGAGCGTGGAAGGATTCTTCCCTAGACATACCATTCCAGGAAAACGACTCAAGTGTGTGCCAGATATTATGTCATCCATGTGTAGGCAAGCCACGCTTAAAGGTCCTGAAGCATAATGCTGTCCCCTGTCTGGCCTGAGCACCGGCAAAGTGCAGTTCCACAGCAGACACCCTTGTGTCTCCCTAATTTTCTCATATGATGCAGCTCAGCCCTGCCTCCTTTTCTAAGCAGTCACTACCAGCTGCTCAGATATCAAGCAGAAGACATGCCGGCCATTCTTAAATATCTGGAGGATATTTAAGCTCAAGCTGTTTTGCAGATATAGCTTGCAACACTCTCCCAGCTCTGACTTGCCAATTAGTGGCAAATTCATGAAGGTTTCATTTGCTAGTTTGTTTGTCTTAGGTCCCAAAGCAAGCAGCATCCCTTCCCAGGCATTCGCAGTAGAAAACTGGGCATTAGGAAATTAGTGTAAGTTAGGGATAGGAAAGCTATTTCTCTTTAATAGGCTTACCAGCCAAGGATAGGCAGAGCATGTTTTGGAAAATGCTATTACTGGTCTGATGTCTGAACAGAGCACTGAATATAGGGAGAAATGAGAAAGGAAGGATTTGGGGCTGGAGAGATGGCTCAGTGGTTAGGAGCAGTTGTTGCTCTTGCAGAGGACCTGCGTTGGATTCCCAGCACCCACATGGTGGTTCACAACCATTATAGCTCCAGTTCTGGGTATCTGATACCCACTTCTGACTTCTGTGGGCACCAAGCATGCACACGGTCTACATACACACATGCAGGCAAAATACTCTCCCATAAAATAAAACATATACATCTAATTTTTACAAAAGGAAAAAATTTGAACTGACCTTGAACGATGCTTTGAAAATTAGACATGGAAAAACAAAACAAACAAACAAAAACAGTGTGGAGAGGGAGGATTTATTTAGAATCACCATTTAAGGGCTACTGTCCACCACTACAGGGAAGGAATGGAGGAGGGAGCTGGCTGTGACTTGTTACATCTTGCTGAACCAGGAAGCAAGCAGGATCCCCAAAATTCCAATGTCTGCCAGATTCATCAGTCTCCAAATAGCACCACCAGCTGGGGACTGAGTGTTCAAACATGTGAGCCTGTGGGGAAATTCACACTCAGACAGCTGTGTTGTGTGCCAAGAGCCGTGAAGGAGACGAGAACTTGGAGCAGAAAGGGAACCAGACAGGGACGGAGCTGGGGCCTGGTTTCCCCGAGGGGGACTTAAGTAGCCCAGACCGAGCCTCTGGGTCCTTGGCCTCACTCAGAGGTCTTCTCTGTCTGCCTAAATGCTCTGCCTTCTAGGAAGTTCCTCTTCTGCTCACCAGAGGTTGGGGTCCTGGCTACTGGACATGACCTGTAGTCTCATCACCCTGAAATACCTCCAAGGTGGGCAAAGCCACTATTTAGAATCAAGACTGCTGGGAGCTTGCAGCTAGCCAATGCTGTGCTAATATTTAATAATCCCTTTAAAGAAACAGAAATGAAGCCGGGTGGTGGTGGCACACGCCTTTAATCCCAGCACTCGGGAGACAGAGGCAGGCAGATCTCTGTGAGTTCGAGGCCAGCCTGGGCTACAGAGTGAGTCCCAGGAAAGACGCAGAGCTACACAGAGAAACCCTGTCTCAAAAAACCAAAAAAAAAAAAAAAAAAAAAAAAAAGAAAAAAAGAAAAGAAAAGAAAAGAAAAAAAGAAGTGAAAATGAAGTCCCCAAGTTACCTCTGGTTGTTGAATCTCAGTGAAGCTGATGTCACGGGCATCAGACTTGGTGTTGCTCCAGCAACAAAGGGATGCCTCTGCTTGGATGGGGCTGTTCATGGGCAGAGGGGAGGAGAGAGGAACTGAAGTAGATAACGGTGAAGTAGAAGGAGATAGTAAATTCAGCCCAGCTGGTTAAAACCAGACCTATACCTGGCCAGGCAGGCGAATGCCACATCTGGGCCGTTGAGAGCAGGGAGCTCAGCTGGGTCAGATGCTATAGAATAAAACTCCCAAATCAGGCCAGAGCATGAGCAGAGGCCTGAGCAGCTGCACGGATGTCCTGGCTGGATACCCAGAGGTGGAGGCATAGGAAGGCTTGGTCTAACAGGCAGAAAGCAGATGGGAAAAAAATGATGTGGTCGGGTACGGTGGTGAGAAGCCAGAGAGAGGAGTCTTGCCCAAGCTGTCATTTTAAGATACATCTGGCCAAACATCCCCATCTGAGAGCCTCCAGAGACGCTTATTACAGATGTTGTGCCTACTAGCTTTCTCCCAGCACCCATCAGTTCCCCTCCCACCAAGCTTCCTGGCCATATAAATCTTCTTTTTTCCCCCTGAACTGACCTCTGACCCCTGACCTTGACACCTGGCTTAAACAACCTCTTCCGCTTGGCATGGCCATCATCACCTCCTTTCTGCCTTGTCTTCTGTTCAAGCCTTAGAGCTCCTGTCTCTTCCTGTCCATCGATGCCCTCATCCAGGGACCTCGCTCATTTTGGTATCCTAAGCACCTAGGCCAGCACTTGTATGTACTATGTCCTCAGTCTGTTCTTGGAAGTGGACAGAATGGCCTTCAAGGTCATCTAAGACTGACATAGAGACACGCATGTGACGTGCTGGGGGTTCTTGGAGCAGCATGCATGCTGATATGGGAAAAGACAGAGTCTTCCACTGGTCCTCATACAAAGTGACCTTGTCTCTTCAGGGGCTTGTCCTCCTGTGTGGACACAATTGTATATGGCTATGGACTTTATCTTGGCTTAAGGAATCTGTCTCAATCTCAGGAGAAGCATGGTCTGTCGTTGAACAGAAGAGGAATGTGGGGAATTCTGGCTAAGGGGCATATAGATTTTATAGCAAAGGTTAAACAACTGGAGAGAGAACAGAGAACATTCAGGTGAACTCTTCTGGGGACAGTTATCTAGTACCAAAAACTCTACCAGGCATGGCTAGCCTGTAGCCAGTATGGCTATAAATGTGTCCTAACACAAAAACATAAACTCACTTAAAACATTTTCAATAGTTTGCTAACTCGATCGCACTATTCTCAAGTGTGAATTTTGTAGGTGGAAAGGCCATATTCATCAAGGTGATCCTTCACAGATTCCCAGATTCTCTCAGACTAGGCCAATTGGCCACTCTGTCTGTCCCTGGACGCTGTGGTTAGGGTGGTCCTGGTCTGGGTCACAAGTCCCATCTGATGATGTGCTCACAGGGGAGTATGATATACTCACAGGGGAGGCTGTCACCTGCTCTGTCACTGGGGCCCCATCTAAAACAAACAGGGTGAGAACAGGCGTGTGTGTTCTTAGACCAGAGAATGGAGTGTGGGGCTATGCAGGCAGAACTGCAGACCTCCAGACCAGCCTTTCCTTCTTTCTGGTCTCCGTGACTCTTCTTTCCTAAAGCTCCCTGAAAAGAAGTTCAGCGGGAGCTTATTTTAGGCATCACCATGTGTAGAAAACCTCTCCTCACCTCTTCCACTCAGTACACAATCTCTGTCCTCACAAGTCTCCCTCCCCAAATGGCGCTCCTGCAAGGCAGGGGCCGTCTGCCCTCTGAATCCTGAGTACTGGGGCCAAGGCATGTCACAAGTGGTGTGTGTTGAATGAGTTTGGGAATGAATGCATGAACATTTCAGGACTGTGTCCCAGGCTGGCCTTGACCTCTTGCACCCACAAAACATCTGCACTTAGAAACGCTAGAGTTTGGGACAAAGCCTGTGCTGTTGGGGGCCAGGGCTGCTGGGGCTGGAGCTCCAGGTCGCTCATACAGACTGAGTGTGAAGTGACTTCATCTTCCCTGGAGAAGCTGCCATGGCCCTGAAAAGTGGCCTCAGCAGTGCTCCCAAGTGCTAAGGATGGAGTCCCCAGGAGGCTCTTGTCAATCCAGTGCTAGGATCCTGGTTCTCTTCCCCCTTCCTCTGTCCTCACAGCCTCTTGGCCCCTCATTGTGTTCTTCCCTTTACCTCTCTCCTCTGAAATCCCCACACCACCGCCATAGGCGGAATCTTTAAAACCCGATTTCCACAGCACTCATACCGTGAAAACCCCAGGGAGTTGTCAGTGCTTCCCAGGTCAGCTGTAAGTTCTTTAGACTGGAAGTGAGCTTTTCATCTCTGTCCACCCCGAAATGCATGCAGCCAGGTGGACCCAGCCTCTCAGGCCTGTACCCGGTGTGTGACCCACCTCCCACCGGCCGCTTGAACCTCTCTTCTCATTGCTTGCTCTGTCCACAGCCTGTGGGGACCTTCTCACGTTTTCTTTCCTCATAAGCATGCTCTTCTTTGAAGTCTCCGTATTTCTGGAAGAGTTTGCCCGAGCTCTCAGACCTCATCAGAGAAGTTCCGTTGTGCAATGCTGACAGTTAACGGAGAAACTCACAAGTGATCAAAATGTAGAGTGTTTGTGGAGTGCTCAGCCAAAACCAGGATATCTGTATCATCCCTGCACGCGCGCACACACACACACACACACACACACACACTCAGACACACACACGCTCAGACACACACACACACACTCAGACACACACAGAGACATAGACACACACACATACACACACACACATACACACACACACTCAGACACACATACACTCAGACACACACACACACACTCAGATACACACACACACACACACATACACTCAGACACACACATAGACACACACACATAGACACACACACATACACACACATACACATACACACACACACTCAGATACACACAAACACACACACATACACTCAGACACACACATACACACTCAGACACACACACACACTCAGACACACACACATACACTCAGACACACACACACAGACACACACACACACCAACACACACACATACACTTAGACACACACAGAGACACACACACAGACATACACACACATACACACACAGATACACACAGACACACAGACACACACACACACCAACACACACACACATACACTCAGACACACACAGAGACACAGATACACACACACTCAGACACACACACACATACACTCAGACACACACAGATACACACACACTCAGACACACACACACAGACACACACATATACACACAGACACACACACACAAACACACACAGACACACACTCAGACACACACAAACACACACACACTCAGAGACACAGACACACACACACAGACACACACACTCAGACACACATACACATACACACACACACAGACACACAGACACACACAGCCCAGGAAACATCACGGGGGAGGGCATGAGAAGACTGCGAGCCACAGGTCAGGAATTCCAGTGTTGAACCATCACAGCAGCTGTGGTCGCCTGTCTAAGACTCACGCAAGATCAAGCCAGTTAACATTCCTCATGAAGCAGGAAAGGCTCATGAGCCCTCCCCTGAATGGAGGCTCTAGTTACAGTGAGTGAGAGGGAGGGACAGTTTTTCTTCAGGGGTTGTGGCCTCAGGTAGTCAGCCATGCTCCAGGGCATGGTCCCAGACCCAGGGGTATATGGGCAGCATAAAATGGATCTGGTAAGCTATACATTTTTTAAAAGAGGACATGAATTTGGGAAATGGAATGGGGGTGGGTAGGGCTGGATCTGGGAGGAGTTAGGACGAGTGGGGGTGAATATGATCCAAATACAGCAAATGCACACTTGAAATTCTCAAAGAACTAATGAAAACATCATACTAAAAAGGAAAAGCTGTGCCTGTGTTTGTTTTACCAACCACTCAGTTAACATTGGCTTCCCACTGCTTCGTCCAGTACTTCATTTCCCCATTAGAATCCCTTCGCACCCACAAAGTGCTGGACACACATCCAGAGCACAAAATGTGAGAGCTGAGCGAAAACTGGAGGGAGGGGCTGGGGAAACGGCTCATCAGTAAGTTCTTACCGCACGGGTGGGCTGTGCTGGGAGGGGAGACTGGCAGATCACCAGGGCTCACTGTCAGTTCTTACCACACGGGTGGGCTGTGCTGGGAGGGGAGACTGGCAGATCACTGGGGTTCACTGTCAGCTTCTTACCACACTGGTGGGCTGAGCTGGGAGGGGAGGCTGGCAGATCACTGGGGCTCATCAGTAAGTTCTTCCCACACTGGTGGGCTGTGCTGGGAGGGGAGGCTGGCAGATCACCGGGGCTCACTGTCGGCTTCTTCCCACACTGGTGGGCTCTGCTGGGAGGGGAGGCTGGCAGATCACAGGGGCTCATCAGTAAGTTCTTCCCACACGGGTGGGCTGCGCTGGGAGGGGAGACTGGCAGATCACCAGGGCTCACTGTCTACCAGCCTGTTTGAATCACCAAGGTTTAGATAACAGCAAGAGACCCTGTCTCAAAAAACAGTGGATAGTGACTGAGGAAGATACCTGAAGCTTGGCCCAGGTCTCCATACAAATGTGCACATATGTGTACACAGACCAGCACACGCATGTACACCTGAGCACACTACACAGACACACACAATAAACAAGCAAATAAATAAAAACTGGAGGAGATCCTGTGGTCTGGAAGGGGTGAGTGGACAGTGCGGCTTCAGAAGGCTTTGCTTTTTTTTCAGTTTGGCTGTGGGTACTGTTTATGTCTTTTGACTTGTCAATCAACTGAACCTCATTTCCACACTAGCAAAGTAAACGTAACCTTGCTGAGTCTACAAAGGTCAGTGATTATGTGAACACCACATTAGAACTGGGCGCATGCATTTGATGACCTTTGAAGGACAAACTGTGCAGGGATCTCCTTGAACTGCAACTTAAACATTCTCCTTCTCACTTCCAGACTTGCAACCCTATTTCTCGAACGAGGGCCCAACAGGATAGGCGGCATCTACAAGAAGGCAGTTTATAGACACTTCACAGATGGCAGCTACTCCACGGAGATCCCCAAGCCCCCCTGGCTGGGGTTCCTGGGTCCCATCCTGAGGGCGGAAGTGGGCGACGTGATCGTTATCCACCTGAAGAACTTCGCTTCCAGACCTTACTCTTTGCATCCTCATGGTGTTTTCTACAACAAGGATTCAGAAGGTGATTCTTCCTTTGAAGTGCTATCCTAATTAGTCTTATTAAATAAAAACCTGGAGTCAGATATTAGGGTGAAAACTGAGAGATCAGAGAAGCAGAGCAGCAGCCACTAGAGACTTCTTACCTCTACGAAATCTCAGACAAAATGAGGCTGAGATCCTATCTCCACCTGCCTTATATTCCTGTCTCCACCTCCTGAGTGCTGGGATTAAAGGTGTGTGCACCACTGCCTGGCTTCTGTGGTTAACTAGTGGGTAGCTCCACTCCCTGATCTCCAGGCAAGCTTTATTTGTCAGATCACAAACAAAATATCGTACATTTTCCCCTTTTTGTCTAAATAAAAAGCAAAGGTTTTAACTAACATAGAAAAACTATATACAATAAGTACAATAACTATATACAAATATATAAGGCAATGATTACATTAACAATGTGTAGTCCATTAGAATTAGACAAATTCAAAGAAAATACTCCATAATCTCTGCTATCTTGGTGAGTCCAAAGTGTTGTACCTAATTTACTTTCTATCCTAACTTGCATTACCAACCCAAAACTATCTTTTTATGTCTCTCAACCTTATACACGTTACACCTCTTTAGTGAGTTTCTTTTCTGAGTCTGGTAACAAGAAAAACTATAACTATCTGTTCTTCAAATCCATCAGAGACCTGAAAAGGATATATTACCTGAGTAAACAGGAAGTGCAGAGCAAACAACTTCCAAAACTAAGAAATGATAGAAACAGCTGGCTGCCTGGACAGTCACCTAAGGTTCCTCTGAAACGTTGGGGCATCCCTCTTTGGCTTACAGGCCTAGAATATCTGATAGACTTATCTGTGAGGCGGGATTTTTGGAGGTCTGTCCTGCCTAGTCTTAGCAAAGTTTGGTAGTCACTTTCTTTTGTGTCCTGCTTGTCCAATTTGGACAGCATACTGTCAGCGGTCAAGACAAGGGCACTTTCTTGCCCAATGGCTAACTTTTGCCACAAGGAAAGTAAACTCTGTATAGATTTTTTTCAATGCCCATCATCTTCTCTGAAGTAGATTGGTGTTGCCAAGAGCAGACATGTCTCATTGGCATAAAAATACTTATGTTATTAAAATATCTTAATTACCATATTCTGTAGCTCTCTGAAGTATTTGAAAACCACTTGTCTATCTAAAATATATCTCTGTTTGACCTTGAAAACATACCTAACATGACTACAAGTTTGATTGTAATAGGTAACTAACTACTGACTTGAATTTCTTTATTATCCTAAATAGTTTGTAATAATAACTTTCAAGGACTAGAAATTTACATTATATTGTTAAATGAGCTGCATAGGTACAATACCTTTAACAAGAGTAGAAATGTATGTACCATATGTTCTAAAACAATAACCTTAAATTTGTATCAATATACAAAAATCCATATCAATGTAAAATATTTAAACTAGTAGCTGCTTTTTTGGTTTAAAAGTAGATTCAATAATCTACCTTTTATCCTATCATTTCTATAACATAAATACAGTATAACAAAAATAACTTCAAATTTGTATCAGTATACAAAAATCCAAGCCAATGTATTATGTCTAAAGCTAGTAGTTGCTTTTTAAAAGTAGATTCAGTAATCTACCCTTTTATCCTATTTCTATATCCCCCTTTTTGTTTTTAGAATGAGATCCCTGAATCTAATCTCCTTTGTTCACCTTTTTTTTCCTGACCATTACCAATAACAACTTGTAACCAACCATCCTAAACAATAACAAATATCCATAACTACTAAACAACCAAAAACCACCCACTCCAGCTCTTGGGAACATGGGCATCATGGTCTTAAAATTACTTCCTGCTGTCTGGGGGTGACGGCATCTTTAGGCAACCCTGAAAAAAATTGGGATAATAATTGTCAAGTCCTGGGACAGCTAGTTATATCAGTTGTTGTCCAGTCTCCTTGTAATGGGAAAGTGCAGGGCTTATCAAGTCCTGGCTAGAGTAGTCTGTGAGGCTGGATCTTTTCAGCCAGCCATCTTGAAATTGTCCTGAGCAGTTTGTAGTCCAAAGCCAATCTTTAGGTGATGTTTGTCAGCTTAGTGGCATTATCATAATCTGGTGAAATCATTGTTGTGGGGCCTCATCATCTTTGTGGAGACTTCAGAGATCCCATTAGGTCAGATTATTCCCTTTCTTGGTAATTTTTTCCAGGTAGTTCTCTCTTCTCCTTTGGATGCTTATTTGTCCAAAGGTCTTTAAATTCCTCAAGATGGTTATTTTTATTTTCCTGGAAAGACAAAAACAAAACTCTGCCCCAACCCTAACTTTGGAGAGGTTCCCTTTTGGAAGTTATATCTGATCAAATGAAAAGAATTTGTTAGTCTTATAAATTAATTTGGAATTAATGGTCACGCTGGTTGATAAACTATCATCTCTTCTAATCAAGATATCTCTCTTGTTCAAATCTAATCTTTATAATATTTGCTTTATGGTTTCTCCTGAAATTTTTGTTTTATCTTCTAAAGCTGTTCTATCATCCAGAGCAGTATGACTTTTTTTACAATAGGCATTAGGTCCTTTAATTGCTCTTGGAAGGAGTTTTCCCCATGGTGAATGACTGAACCAAATTTGACATGGGGGCCTGAGAGAGGCCTCCCGAGGCATTTCCCAATGGCAAAGGGTGACCCTGTCTGTCCCTGGTTGATCTGCACTAATTGGTCCAATGTCTGCCTTTGCCACACTGTCTGCATACTCCAGAAGGGAAGGGCATTCAGTCTGGATTATTCCTAGAAAAAAACGTTGTTTCTAGGAATGCCCTGTACAGTCTCTTTTTAGGTGACCTTGCTTGTCACAGTTGCAACACATAACATTTTGATTTTTCTTCAAGCCTCTGGAAATTACTTCTCCTATCCAAGCATCATGATGGTTATGAGATTCGTTGACTGTATCTCAGATCCATTCCTCTATGGGTGCTGATCTTGCATTTAAAGGCATAATTACCCTTTTGCATTGTGAATTAGCATTTTCAAAAGCCAAAGATTCAGTTATTATTTGCCTAGTTTCTGAATTTGGTATCATTCTATCTACAGTTGAAGTCAATCTTTGTAAAAAAAAATCAGGGAAAGTTTCTTTTGGGGCCTGTATAACTTTAGTAAATGACTCAGTTCACTTTCTGACTTCTTCAGTTCTGTCCCAAGCATTCAAAGCTGCTGCACGGCATAGAGCCGGGGTGTGGACATCACATAGAGACTGTTTTTGTATATCAGTATCCCTTCTCTGTTGCTGGGGCCTTGTTTCTATTTCACCAGCCAGATAATTCCAATTGACACCACACAGGATACAAAGAGCATGCTGATCTAATGCTCACTGTCTCCCTCTGCTCTCTCCTGTTTCCTTTCTGTTTCTCTCCTTTATTCCCTCCTTCTTGATTTTCCTTCCCCCTCCCTTTTTTTGAGGCAGGTTCTCATAAAGCTAAGGCTGGCCCTCAACTCTGGTCCTTCTGCCTCCACTCCCAAGCGCTGGGGTTCCAAGTGTGCAACATCACACCTGGTTTATGTGGTGCTGAGGACTGAACACCAGGCTTCACACATGTCAGAGGAACAACTGAGCTACTTCCCCAGCCTCCTTTCTCCTTTATTATGTTGACCCCGAACAGGGTTCTGAGCCCACCACACCCCCTGAAGCTGACCAGCTTTCCTCCATGCCCTTCAGTAGTATCTGGGAAGCACGGACAGGTTGCAGGTAGCCTTTCCTGTCTGTAGTCACAGCGTAGGCTGTGGGGTGACTGTCTCAGCTGCTGCCTCTGGAGTTTCCTTTGTGCAGCATTCCTGTCCTTCTCGACCCTCAAGAGTTTCTTAAGTCCTCATTAATTTAAAAATTGAAGCAGTGTTGTGCTGGACTTTTGAGGTACAAAGATTTTCCATATATATATACATATATATATGTATATGTATATATATATGTATATGTATATAGATAGATAGATAGATAGATAGATAGATAGATAGATAGATAGATAGATTGTGTGTGTGTGTGTGTGTGTGTGTGTGTGTGTGTGTGTGTAACTGTGTTAGTTTTTCATCATGGTAACAAATACCTAGGATGAACCAACTCCTATAGAGAAAGAAAAGATTTATTTCGGCTTCCAGTTGGGGAGGTTCAGTCATGATCGACTGGCCCCGCAGCTGTTGGGCCCATGGGGAGGCTGCACATCCCCATATGGAGCACATGGCCTAGTAAAACCACTTCTCCACGGGCAAGAGGGGGAAAGACAAGAAGGAAGAACTGAGTCCACTGTCCCCTCCAGTGACCTGTGACTGTTCCGTCACAGTCCACTGTGACCTCAACACCTTCCATTAGACTCTACCTCAGCTACACCAAAGGAACGTCACCTTCCCTCAGGAGGACAAGCCTTCGGGGGCATTTCAGGCCCACCATGAAATGGTGCCACCCACTTTCAGGTACCTCAGTTAAGCCAGTTAAGATAATTTCTCATAGGCGTGTCCACAGGCATGTCTCCCTAAATTCTATCAAGTTGACAATGAACACTGGCCATACCATCTACCACACCACATGGCCAGGGAGGTAGTTCAGGTGACAGAGTACTTGCCTAGCATGCATAAAGCACTCTCTGATTTCTAGCACCTCAGAAAGGTGATGTATACCTGTAATCCTAGCACCTTGGAGGTAGAGGTAGGAGCACCAGGAGTTCAAGGCCAGCCTTAGATAAATGGTGAATTTGAGACTAGTCTGGTCTACATGTGCACTATGTGTGTGTGTGTGTGTGTGTGTGTGTGTGTGTGTGTGTGTACATATAGTAAAAATATATTTATATCACAAACCCCTAAAAGCATCTGTGAAGATCATGAGCCCCTGCCTCAGAAAAATAGATTTGTTTTAACTCAGTTCAAGGGATTACTAGAACCACTGAAATCCTCCATAGGTTCCTTCTTCAGGAAGCCTTCTCTAGACCATCTTCTACGTTTCCTATATTGGGGCCCATTGGCTTATTCCATAACACTTACCAAACAGGTACAGTAAAAGAGACCATTTGTTCTTACTTGCTGTTTGTACCTGTCTCTACCTTAGAACATAGGTTTCCCTGGGGGCAGACACCAAAGTCATTGTCCCCAGATCCTGACCCAGGACTTGGTAAGTATTCTCTTAATACTGCAAGCACCTCCCCGACACAGGTAGGTATCACCATTTTAAAAATAAGAAATCAAGATTCACGAGGAAAAGTGTGTGGACCAAGTTCTTACAGCTGGTGACAGTCGAGTTATGTTTGATTCGGGTGGCCTGTCACCTAACCCCCACCCCCATCACTGTACACGAGTCTCTTGCCTTGCCCTTCCTGTGTACAAACGCATCGGACTTGGCCCTTAACCCTGCCGGGGCTTTTGCTAGAACTCAGTGCAATGGTCAGGCCAGGCCTCTCTCCATATGATTATGGGCCCTTGATTGACTCTTTTTTCTTTTTAGATAGTGTTGCTTGGTAGCCCAGGCTAGCCTGCACTGGCAGGATCCTCCTGCCTCAACATCATGAGTGTGAGGGTTATAGGCATGCACAAAATCACTACCAGGCTCAGTTCACTTTTGCTCACAACAGTACACAGTTTATTCACAGATGTCTGATCAAGTACTCAGGAGGTCCAAGAGACTGACTTGGTCTTGGGGAGAAGAGATGAGTGAGTCACAGACTACCATCAGTGAGCTTAAGTGAAAGGAATTTAATTGAGGGTCTCAAGATGCTCTATTGATCTATGTTTATCTTTACACCAACCTTATTCCTCTCTCTCTCTCTCTCTCTCTCTCTCTCTCTCTCTCTCTCTCTCTCTCCTTGTTTTTTGAGGCAAGGTTTCTCTGTGTAATCCTGGCTGTCCTGGAACTAGCTCTGTAGACAAGGCTGGCCTCAAACTCAGAGATCCATCTGCCTCTACCTCCTGAGTGCTGGGATTAAAGGTGTGTGCCAACACTGCCCAGCTATAATCTCTTGATTATTGAGCATTTATAGTAAAATTTAAAATTGAATAACATAACTCCTTCAACCTGCTGTATCTAAATGTACAAGGAAAACTGTACCAGTCTGAGATGCTGGCTAAATGATGCCATAGGTATAACTCCACACCATTATGGTGTCGATTCCTTCGTCTTCCTAAATTCAGAACTCTGTGTACAGAACAGTTAAACACAGCAAGTGCAGCAACCCACGGACCATGATAGCCCTCCGGCAGCTGTTGCAGCTCAGATAAGAATCCAGATAAGTTGGATCCTCTCCAAAGGTGCCAGTGGGGGTTGTCAGACAAACTTCCCGCATGGAGCTCCAGTCAGCAACCAGCTGCTAAGAGAGCAGAGATGGAAGGAAAACCTTCATAAAGCCCGCTGAGAAGATGCCACTTTCTTTACAGCTCCGTCTGGTGCTGGTAGTGGCTGTGTACCTCTCGGCTCTTTAAAAAGAAGAGCTCTGTGGAGGATATTCTCCGGGTGACTTGACCAAACATATATCTAATCTGAATTTTTCTTAAAGATGCTTTCAATTTCTTTCCTTCTCTCAGTATGATCCACTTCAGACTGTTTACTGCTTTCCCCTCTGATGCCATGTCTGTCTGTCTCAGAGGGAGTTACTGTCTTGTGGTGTGTAGAAGCCAGGTGGACCATCACAGTGAGAACTCTGGGAGCTAGTCCCTCCAGCTTCATACTGGTCTCCTGCAGGATGTCTTTCGTGTTGCCATAGGAACAGAAACTGAGGCCCAAGAGCAGTTCTACCCAGGAGCCCCTGCGGGTTCTCCTTCTGCAGCTGTGGGACCCACACTGCAAATCTGCAACCAAGCCTGTGCTGTGGTACAGAGGGATGCACGCTGCAGCAGCCACTTGACACCTCTAAAAATTGCTACAGCTCTGGACTGCGATCCCTCCCCTCTTCCACATTGCTGTTTGCTCCCACCCCACCCCACCCCCCACCTCCCTTGTTTAGAGAGCTTCCAGGCCGAGTCTGTGGAATCTGTTTGCCCTAGAGAGCTGCCAGGCCGAGTCTGTGGAATCTGTTTGCCCTAGAGAGCTGCCGGGCCGAGTCTGTGGAATCTGTTTGCCCTATACCGTATGTTCATTATGCTTCATTTAGTTTTTGTTTTTATTTTAAAGACTGGATTCTACCGTCTGCTTAGCTTAGTGGCCAAGCAAGTGATTGGATAGAGGGCATGCTTGAGCATCGTGAGCCAGGGGGTCCTGTGTTGTGTCAGTGGGTCTGACAATGCCCTTCACATTCAAGCTGTTTTCATCTGCCTTTACGGTTATAAGTATGTGTGTGTGTGTGTGCGCGCGCGCATGCCCAAATCAGTCAGAAGAAGGCATCAGATCCGATCCTCTGGAGCTGGAGTTACTCAGTTGTGAGCTATCTGATATGGTTGATGAAACAAAACTTGGGTCCTCTGCAAGAGCAGCAAGTGCTCTTAACCACTGAGCCATCTCTCTGTGCTTTTTCTTTTTGTATGCGGATAGTCTGTGTCAGCCAGGAGGGTGTCAGTGACTCAGGTCCTTCCTAGTCTCTGCTGTCTCAGCCGGAGATATGTTAGCTCCACCATAACTATCACCTAGAGCTAGGACAGACAAATCATTCCTTCTAAATACATTGCAATGAGTGTAGGCAATGCCCACCACTCCAGAACAAACAATTCCTTCATTTACCACGGCTGCAACAGTTGGATCTTGTTTGGGACCATTTTGAGCAAACTACCTCTCCAGCAGAGCTGAGTGTCGATGGGAAGTGAGACAGGAGCCGCTCCAGTCAGGAGGGCTGCAGAGCCCCTGCTCTTCTCCAATACTCAGCAGCTGCTCCAACACCAACAGGGCTAGGTGCTTTGACTCAGTTTCCAGAGCACTGAAACCAGTTTGTTTTTCTTTGATCGGTTGTTACCTCCAACCTCCCCACCCTACCCCCATCCTGGGAATAAAGGAGGCCCTTGCGCACTTGAGACTAAACATTCCAGCAGCTCCCTGCATCTCCAGCCTTAGAGTCCTCTGGATTTGCTGACATCCTAGCTGTCCTTTGATCAATTTTCATCTTGGTTCTGTGAACAAGCTTCATAGTCTTGAGGTCTCAGCTCAATGCCGCTCAGTACTCACTGGGAACCAGACACCGCTGGGTGGATCGTAGGGCTGCAACGACTAACCACACAGTCAGCACCTCTAAGACTTTCTTCCAGGGAAGGAGTAGAGAAAGGAGCTTGGAAGATGATCAGTGCTTGGACCAGCATCACTTTCCTACTACGTTTTCACACTTAATTTTGGATCCCGAATGATATTCTTCCTCTTGAAAACAGGCACCAAGAATTTTGGGGGGGCCCTGGCCCCCTCATTTCGGTGACAGCCACCAGAAATTCCCCATTGGGACAAAGCTCACACAGTGAATCAAAGAATTGTGATTCATACCCGTATGTGTTACATAATCAAAGGGAGACCAGGGATCCCAGCTGAAGCTTCAAGACAAGTTCCACACCTATCAGCTCTCTTTACATCTGCTCCCATGTCTGTCCACATGTAAACCCTGTCTTACTTACAAGGCTTTGGATAATGACACCACAAGGCAATGGCGTGGACTCATTCTTTATTCAAAAGACATGTGTTGAGTAGCCCTCATAGTGGGCACTGGTGTAGATCCTGTGGGTATAATCATGAGTGAAAATAAACCCTAATCTATGGCTCTTAAAGTCTAACATGAAGGCTGTAAATAAATCAAGTGGTTACGTGCTGTATGTGCCATTTATACATATATTTTAAAATGAGCAATATTAGGACTAAATGTCAGGCACAGTGACAGGCTCTTTTAGATGTTTCGTCAACAAGCCTCTATGACTTTATGTGGTAGGTATTTACTTTTTATTATTTTACAGTCTGAAATTCTTTTTAATAAGGAGTTTGCTGGATCATCTAGCTAATATATGATAGAAAGGGCTTGATTCTAGGCTGTTTAAGTCCCGTGGCTTTGCCGCCCTCTCTCTGAATGCTTTCGAGAACTGGCCTAGTTGCAGGGGTTCAGGGCTTCATCTCTGCACTTGAGAAAGGTTGTGGGATGACTAAGTAGGGAACAGTAGCATTGGAATCAGGGTGGAAAAGAACGCTCCCCACAGAGACAAAGACGCGGGAAAGCCAATAGGAAGTGACTGCAGAAACACACGTGACAGAGGGTGACAGTTTGGGTGAGTGCTGGCATGGTGGGGGCGGCAGAGGGCTCTGTGTGCTTCAGGGAAGAGTAGGGCTTTGCTGCAGACCTGTGACTGAATGCTGGTGGTGCCTTCAGAGGAGGCTGAAGAGCAGGCGTGGCCACTGACGCACCCTGGGAAAGGCTCTGTTTGAGGAAATTTACATCAGAAATGTCACACCGGAAGGTGTCAGTACAAAGTGCAAGTGTCTTAAAGCAGAGGCGACAGGTGGCCGGGTGGATGGCAGGGAGGGCGACTGTCGTGCCGGGCTGCTTGCTGTGCTGGGCTTAGGAAAGTGGAGCCAGCATTGTATTCTGAGGAGCTCTCGTGATGAATGGCAGGTAGAGATGAAAGAGCTATGTTGACTGAAGAGAAAGCCCAGGAAGATGATGAGTCTGCCGGACGTGTCTAAGTGGGAGGGAGCCAACACCATTGAGGCTGCCCTTACAGGGAAAGTGGAGGGACTCTTTAAAATGACTCCGGGAATTAGTGGTTGAGAATAGCTTTCCAGATTTTTTTTTTTTTACTTTATTCCTTTGTAAAATTAAATCCTTATCAAGTTAAAAGTAGTAAGTCACAGTGGTTTAACTTTGAATAAAAACAGCCTTGTCAAAATACCCTTACCTCCTATTGAAAGATGATGCAAAACTCATCTTTAAAAGAAGGGACGTTTTACATCTATTCTTGAGAACACTGAAAATGTATTATGTTGCTGAATAATGTCCATATGATCACCTCTTACATGTTTTTTTTCTCAGAACCTCTCACTAGCAATTGGTAAGTTCCTTTTGCGAAAAGAGAAATAATATAACTTATTTATATTCTCTAATATACACCAAGTCTATATCTAATAGTATAACCCAAATACAACCTTATTCCTGACAAGATCTAACTAATTGAATTTATTTCTTGCTTTTTTAAAGAAAAATTTCTCTGGTTCTATCAACAGATATTTAGGTATTTCTAGCTTTTTTTTAATCTTTAAGTATTATGTAGCATATAATTAATTTCAACACTAAAACTTATTGAAAGTTGATATCGAAAAGAAATTTAGTTGAACGAATAAGTATAAAAGAGGTCCACAAACTCTTCTCAATAATTTTGGTAGAAAGTCAGACATAAATTCACTCAAATCTGACTCACTCATGTGGGGAAAGTGCTTATGAAATAGTACTTTGGTATGTACTAGATCAGGTTACGCTGAAGAACAAATGTCTGGATGAAGATGTAGCTCAGTGGTAGAGCACTTGCTTGGCATGCGTCAGGTCCCCAGTTCCATCCTCAGGACCACTGTACTTGGCATACAGTAGGGTTAACTATTGTTTTCTTCTAGTATCCTTCTCCAAATATCAAATCATAATTTTATGGTAAAATGTGTTAAGAAAATAACATTAGATTTGGATCCTATGTCTTCTTAGGCTTGCTGTCTTATCTGAATTTGACTTGTAATATGAATCCCATCCAAAAGTATGTGGTCTATATCCAATTCATGCTGGTGAATGAGCAAATGGGTGTGTGAGTGATGAGGATAGACCTGGAGCATGTCCATGTCCATCCCACCCTCTGTCCCTAAGAGTCCTCCCTGCTTTTCAGTAATAGAAAAGTCCTCCTGGTCCTTCGGGTCCCTTGAGTCCCACCTCCATTATGAAGCAGATCTATTATCATCTGATGATGATAACATGCTCAGATTGGTCACTTGCTTTCTGCATGCATTTTCACATTGTTCCATGCAATATTTTCCTTAACTGAATATTTCCATGCAGGAATCTTAGCTTTAAAATGTAGCTCAGAGAAGCTCTACACACCTTAACCACTGTGCTGTTGACATTCCTAGGTCTCTGCTTGTGTATTCTGATCCAAAATTACATTCTTCACACTACTTTGCTTTATTCTCCAGCTGTCCATGTGTCCATAATACAAACCCCAGTCTGTCCTACAAGATGGAAGCCTTTGGAAGCCAGGAGAAATCCTAACCCCCCTTTCTTATCTCTCATGATACCCACATGGGGGATGAATTTGTAATAAGTCCCCAAGTGGTGCTCATTATTTTCTTCACTGCTTGTCTGTCTTGTCTCAAGACAATGGCCAAGTGAGGAGAACTGAACTCCTTTGGACTGGTACAGTAGGACCATCAGCATCTTTATTAGGAAGACTGTGGTTCTGGGAGAAGCAATCTGTATGCATTTCCTCACTGAGTTCTCCTGACTTTGCAGAGGTATTCTGGCTTTGCCAGTGAAAACCGGGGCATGAAGAACTCAGCAGGCTTCACCTTACATTCCACAGCAGATACATTTAAACCCATTCACATTTGATTTGAAAGTTCTGCCCTCTCGATTGTAACATGAAATCTCTGGGTTTTAATAGCATCTTTTCTTTTCGGTGAAAGGAGCCTTGTACCCAGATGGGACATCTGGAAAGAACAAGGATGATGACATGGTCCCCCCTGGCCAAAACTACACCTATGTCTGGCCGGTGAGAGAAGAATATGCACCCGCCCCAGCGGATGCCAGCTGCCTGACCTGGGTGTACCACTCACACATTGATGCCCCGAAGGATATCTGTTCTGGGCTGATTGGACCCCTACTGGTGTGTAAGGAAGGTAGGCAGTCTCTCCACCCACAAAAGCTTCTGTGCATGAATGGGGAGGGTGTTGAAAGTGTGCATAAGATTCAGGTCTTGCTTTGTTACCTTCCTTGTTTCAAATTGGATGTGAGTCTTCCACTAATCTTCCTGTAGGCAACATGGAAGGTCATGCTGACACTATAGCAGAGCAGACAATTCAGACACTCTTCACAAATCATGGCAGAGTTCTGAAATTCATGTATATTGTTTAATAAAAATAAAATTCCGTAAGACTACGTGGAGGAGAGTGAACAATGCAGTCAACTGCCCAGCGATGCCTTCGGTTTGCTCTTGTTGATTCCACATGTCTGTACTGTCTATACTTGCTCCTCGGGAAGTGGCCAGGCCTCCAAGTCCTCATTGCTCAAGACTTCTGCCTTGTGACTTTTCTACAGTTCTGTCATTTGCAACAGAGCAGGCTCCTGCTTGTATGTTGTAGGATGTGGGTTATTCTGACTTATCCCTGTCAAGCCTACTGAACGCTGTTGGCAGGAGAGACTCTTCACTTGGGTTTAATTTACCTCTAACTGCCTTTTCTTCACTCTCTTGGTGTTCCTGAAAGGTATGCTGAACAGATACTCAGGGACAAGGATTGATGTAGATCGAGAGTTTGTTATCATGTTCACTCTTGTGGATGAGAACCAGAGCTGGTACCTGGATGAAAACATCAGGCATTTCTGCACTGACCCTAATTCCGTTGACAAAAGTGATGCCGTTTTCCAGAGGAGCAATAAGATGCATGGTGAGTGTGTACCACGCTCTCAGAAGCACAATGGAGCTTTCTGAATGATGAGGTATTTCAGAGAAGCAAGACATGGAAACCCTGGACCTTATTCTGCAAGATGTGTAGATTCAGAAGACAGTGGTTTGAAAGTGAATAAGATACAATACACCTTGAATCCTAATCATCTGAGACAGGGCAAGGCCGTGTACGCAAGCTACATTGAGTAGGATGGACAAGACAGTGGCATAGAAAACAGAAGGGAAACATTATCATCAGGAAGGGACTAGGCACTGAAGTAAGCCCAGAGGATGGATGGATTTAGACTGCCAGAAGGGAGAATAAAATCTCACCACATAACAACTTTCTGCTTATCCAGCAAATGCCTTCCAAGCCTTTGCCAAATTCTCAGAACTATGTTGTACATGGAGTTGAAAGGCATGCTTGTGAATTTGTTGTCTCCTGTGTATTCTTTAAATCATCAAGATTTAGTGAGCACTCACTATACACCTTGTGTTCACTATGAACCTTGTGTTCACTCAATTGTAGAAATCATAAAAGAAAGAGAAGGAGCGGCAGCATGTGATGCGGGCAGAGTCTGATGTCAAGACCATCAATGACAGACTGAGGCCAGGGGGTAATCTGTACCAGAGAGCTGCCTGAGAGAGCCTGAGTGAGAGAGAAAGCCCACAGTCAATGCATTTCCACTTGGCTGCCTTTGCTTCTAACACACAGGCCGGCAGGACCATCAGTCAGAACACACACCATCTCTTATATAACATGCCCTCCATCTTCTCTCTGGTGATATTTCATCAATCTTGTATGTAGTGGTGCTTGGCAAGTGTTTTAGGAGGGAAGGGAAAGGAAGGAAAGAACAGGAAGCAAAGAAAACAAGGAAGAGAGGGGTGAACAGGACCTGAGTGGAAAGCATTGCTGGGACCAGTTTTCTCTCTGCTCTTCAGGATGTGGGGATGAGACCCCAAACACTGCAGAAACCCAGAAAGTTCAAGACTCAGCTACCCATGCAACCCCCTGCCATTCAGGACTTATTCTTTTGTAGTGAAATGCACCCCACAAAGAAATAAATTGTGTAAGCAGAATTAACTTACTCTTAGAATAAAAAGCAGTGTGTGTGCAGAAGTAGCAGTTTGCACATAGTCAGTCCTAGCAAAGGAGACACACCAGTTATAGAAGAAATAACTTGACAAGAAACTGATCTATAAAAGGTGTTAAATCAATATAAGGTTTATTGATCAATTAATGTAAATTCACTAGAATGACTTAGAATAAACAGGGCTGTCTGAGTCAATACCGTATTAGGAACAATAGCTTTTTTAAAAAGTGTATATGTATTTTGCGTGCATGTATGTCTGTGCCTGGCACCTGAGGAGGCCAGAAGGAGGTACTGGATCCCCTGGAACTAAAGTGACACAGTGTTGTGGGTGTTGGGAATGACATCAGGTTTTCTACAAGAATAGCAACATCTCCTAAATGCTGAACCATTTCTCTAGCCCCCAAATACTACTTTAATTTATTCTTTGAAATTTTCATAAACATATACAATGCATCTTGATCATATCTACCCCACTCTCTGCTCTAAGGACCTCTGTCACATCTCTGTCCCAGCCTCATATCTTCATTTTACATTTTATTTATTTATTTTTAACCTTCTGAGTCCAATTAATACTGTCCATATGTGCCTCAGCATGCTATGGCCACTCACTGGGCCACGGACAACCTATCAATGACTATACTTCCAAAGAAAAGTGACTTTCTCTCCCTCAGCATCCATCAACTGTGAGTTAAACCTCAGACACCTGAGTCCCTACCCTTATCTATGCTGGACTTTTTAACTGACTTAATCTTGTACAGGTAACCACAGATGCTGAGTTCATGAGCACTACAGCCACACCATGTCAAAACGCCAGCACTTCACAGCTCCCTTTCTCATTCTGTCACTCTTAAAGTTCTTTCTGCCCCCTCCGTCACAATGTTTCCTGAGCCTTTTCAGGGGAGGTTGATAAGATGTCCCGTTTAGGGCTGAGCACTCAGAGCCGCTTGTTCTCAACACTTTGAGTGGTGAGACTCTTTCATATTGGAGATTGCGACAGGAAAACATTATAGCAATGGCCCACACTGATTGTCCAGCCTTGCTGGTGGGTATGTTGCCAAGGCTTCGGTCCTGCTCACATCTGCAGGGGAGTGTCTTCCACTGGTGTGTTTGTGTTTGCAGCCCTCAATGGATTCCTTTTCGGAAACTTCCCCGAGCCTGAGATGTGTGTTGGTGAATCTGTGTCCTGGCACCTGTTTGGGATGGGGAATGAGATAGACATCCATTCCATCTATTTTTATGGTAACACCTTCATCACCAGAGGGCACCGGGCAGATGTTGTCAACCTGTTCCCAGCCACCTTCCTCACAACAGAAATGATAGTGGAGAATCCAGGGAAATGGATGATAACCTGCCAAGTCAGTGACCATCTGCAAGGTAAGACAGATAGAGACTGTGTGGAGAGGCTTGTCATTGTGCTCTGAAGTAGATTCCCACATGCATTGCATCTACTTAACTATTTAGCATCTGCAGGACACAGTGTACATTTTTTAGCATCCTCTACAGATGTTTATTAATGGTGCTCTTAAGAATAATCTGAAACCTTAAAGAAACTTAGGAGCTAGTAGTTAGACATTTACAAAGTACACAGAGTGTGCAACATTAATTCCCCATGGGTGTGCCTGTAAAGCAGTCTATGGTACTTCTGAGGAGTGAACTCCTAAGCTGAGCCCCTCTGTGAGGGGAGGAAATGGATAGATGAAGGGAGGAAAGACCACACCCACTGAAAGTGTACATATTCTCTTCCAGTGACTGGAAATAGACATGGAAAAGCCCTGACAGAGATCAGGACTCATCCCTACCCAATCCTTGAGTTTCCTTCTGAGTATCATTAGTGCTGTGTCAGCTCAGCTCAGCTCTGAACTGCTGTTAGAACATTCTTTAAATTGAGACAAAAATCCATTGGCTTACACTGTTCTGTGTTCAGGGTAGGTAGATTTAAAAAGATAAAGTTGGCTTATGTGTGCCTGTCTTTGGGTAGGTAGATTTAAAAAGAAAAAGTTGGCTTATGTGCCTGTCTTGGTCTTGGTTCTTTGAAACAACCCAAAGTACATCTTCACTTGACATAAGATTTGTGGCAAAGAGTGATGAGAGAGACTAGGAAGGCAGATGGACCCTGTAGGAAAGGATTTAAATGGCCAGGCTGAGAAGGTGGCAGGGTGTCTGCATGGAGGTGTGATATCCACACCTTCAGGCACTCTGGTGCTGTGCTATGGTCAGTACAGTGGCTTGGAGTAATCAACATGCACATGCAGAACTACCCTGTGTGTGTGTGTGTGTATGTGTGTATGTGTGTATGTGTGTGTATGTGTATGTGTGTGTATGTGTGTGTATATGTGTGTGTATGTGTGTGTATATATGTGTATATGTGTATGTGTGTGTATGTGTGTGTGTGTATATGTGTGTGTGTATGTGTGTGTGTGTGTGTTTGTGTGCATGCACGCGTAGGGGGACTCTGACCACTGTGCCAGCCAAGGAGCAGTAGCAGAGTTATAATGCACAAAGGGTCTGTTCTTAGATGGTGAAAACAGGAAGAGAAAAAAGATGCCAGTGACATAAACTTGGAAGAATAATGTCTGGTTAAATGTGGATGCTGCTACTACACGCAGATGCTAATAGAGTCCTGGCGTTCGGGTGATGTTGATAACACTTTCTTGGTTCCATTACCTTTCTGTAGCTAGTCCTGGTGTCAGTCAGCTGGGTTATTCCGACTAAACTCAACCCAGTTAATATGTTCTGGACACTAGTATGCAAAGACCAGATGAATAAGACAGGTTCCTATCTTTTAAAAATTCTTTTTAGGTTTATTTATCTTGTTTGTGTGTATATGTGTGTTTGCCTGCATGTATGTCTATGTACCATGTGTGTATCTGCTGCCCACAGAGGCCAGAAGGAGTAGCCATATCCTCTGGAATAGGCTTTAAGGATGCCTGTCAGCCACCACGTTGGTGCTTGGAATTGAACCTGGGTCCTCTGCAAGAGCAGTTAGTGCACTTAACTGCTAAGCTATCTCTCCGGTCCCTAGGTTTCTAGTCTTAATGTTGCACACGCTTTTAAGTTTGGGAAGAAACTTTCTGATGTATGAATTCCAAATTTAGATTTAAACTAAGATAACAACAGTCATTTGAAGCTAATATGGCAGCTTGATCTAGCTAGTAGTTGTAACCATAAATGAGTATTTATACATGACCAATATAAAATATTTCTTGAATTGCCCATACCCTCAGAAAACATTATTATAAAACTATAAATTTATGCAAATGTATTTTTTAAAAGATTGATTCATATTTTATGTGTATGAGTGCTTGTCTGCCTGTATGTATGTGACTAATGCATAAAATGCTCATGGAGGCCAGAAAAGGGAGTTGGGTTCCTTGCGACAGGAGTTATAGACAGTTATGAACCACCAGGTGGGCGCTGGGAACCAAACCTGGGTCTGCTGCAAGAGCACCAAGTGCTCTTAACTACTAAGCCGTCTCTCTGGTCCCTGTAGTTTGATTTTAAAAGCCAACAATCAGCCTTTAATCCCAGCACTCGGGAGGCAGAGCCAGGCGGATCTCTGTGAGTTCGAGGCCAGCCTGGGCTACCAAGTGAGTTCCAGGAAAGGCGCAAAGCTACACAGAGAAACCCTGTCTCGGAAAAAAAAAAAAAAAAAAAAAAAAAAAAAAAAAAAAAAGCCAACAATCCCATCTAGAGATAGCTCCGTACTTTATGAGACCCAACAATCCCATCTAGAGATAGCTCCGTACTTTATGAGACAAAGCTGATGTAGTCCACCTCTCTGCAGCCCACTCTCCTACTCATCGACATCTGCAGCAGTGTTTCCGTGTGAGCGAGGACAGAGTGACTTTATCAACGTTGGTGCCTCCAATGTCACAGACCACACTGGCTTCACCAACGCTCTACTGCTTACCGCTCCCGCTTGGTCTCCTTTCTGTTGGAACAATTTACAGATTCCTTTTCTTAAACTCCTGGATTCGGAATTCTTGGATCAGAATTGGATTTTTTTTTTTTTAAGCTTCAGACACACACTGCTTAATTCCCTATCAGACATTGTTACTCATCCACCCACAGCATGTGAGCATGTTCATCCTCCATCTGCCTGATAACCCTGGGAATTAGGACTTGTAGATTGTATCAGTCCTATTAATGAACAATGGAGCTGCATAATTGTAATTAAGATAGAAACCTTTCCATTTGTTTATCGACTGGTGTTATTTCTTTTCTGAACAACCCATTTTTGTGCCTGTCCCATTTTCTATTGGAGATTTACTTTTTAAATTTATGTTTAAAATGATTAACTTTTAATTTGTTAATATTTGTTGTGTTTAAATATATTAAAACTCCCCTCCACACACACCATTTATCCTTTCTTGTTAACTTGGTTTGTTGTCCAATTTTCTGTATAAATTTTCAAATGCTGATGAAGCCAAATTTGTCTGTTTCCCTTGGTGTTTTATCCACGCCTTGCCCTGTGTGTTTCCCCGTCTGCAGCTGGTATGCTGGGACAATACAACGTGGGTAACTGCAGAAGTGATGTTCCTCACCCAAAGATGCAGGGTCAGCAGAGGCACTACTTCATAGCAGCTGAGAAAGTCCTTTGGGATTATGGTCCCCAAGGCTACGATAAGTTCACTGGATTTCCCCTGAATTCGTCTGGCAGGTAAGAACTCTGCTGGTGTTTCCAATTTCTCTCCAGAAAGGTGTGCAGTAGGCTATTCCCTATGATCTACATCACTATGTCTCTGATGGCAGATATCATGATGTCATAGCTTGTAGACTCCTTACTTTTCATTAAAATTTTTCATTCATTTTACATACTGACCACAGTTTCCCTTCCCTCCTCTCCTCCTGTTCCCTCTCCTCACCTCTTATCTACCCCCCATCCAACTCCTCCTCTGTTCAGAAAGGGGCAGGCTCCTGAGAAATAGGAGAGTGATTATTTGTGATTGTTGGTTAGATGGAAACTCTAGAAACATTCTATCACTCATTCACTAACTCTTCATTCATTCACTCACTCATTTATTCATTCACTCACTCACAGATTCATGGACTCACTATTCATTTTATCCATTCATAATTCACTCATTCATTTACTCACTCACAATTCATTCACTTATCTATTCATTATCCACTCATTAATTCATTCACTCACCCACTCATTCTCTTATTCATTAACTCACTCATTCATTCACTCACTCATTTCTTTATCAAACATTTCCTGAGACCCTCTTAAGTGCAAACAACAGTGGTTAGGGTCATTTGAGGCACTGCGCTACAGAATAGAAGGCCTTTGCCCTTGTGGAGCAGTATCAGAGAGGGAATAAGATGACTCTGGATGGAGATAAGCTGTTGAGGTCTAATGGGGTTCTTGTGTAAACTATACAGCCTCTCCTTCCTTTTCCTCCATGTCCAGTTAAATGCCATTGTTTTGAAACCCAAGCCTAGTGTTGCTTCTTAAGTGAAACCTCTCCTTCCCTAGTCTTGAGTCTCTGGGCTTTCACAAGACATAGTATTTTTCAAGTTGATGTAAAAATAATTTTATCTTACATGTATAGGTTTTTTTACCTATATATATATATATGTTTGTTTACCATGTGCAAGCCAGATGCCTGTGGAGGCCAGAAGAGGGTGTCTGATCCCCTGAAACAGATGCAAAATGGGTTCCATGATGAATGCATTTGGGAGATGAATCTGGATATATTCTCAGATTCCCACATCTTTCCACAGTGACTCTGCAGTGTACTTCACACAAGCTGAAAACAGAATAGGAGGAAAGTACTGGAAGGCTCGGTACACGGAATATGTTGATGCCACTTTTAGTAGAAGAAAGACACCCTCTGAGACTGAAGCCCATCTTGGAATCCTTGGTACAGGACATGCTTTCTGATGTTTTAAAGGGGATGTGTTCACCTGGGAGCAGACATCTCTGCAGAATGACTTCTGCTCTGATTTATTTCTCCCATCTCTTTTCATCCTCTTCTCTGGCTTCCCAGGTCCAGTCATCAAGGCAGAGGTGGGTGACACCCTGCTAGTGACCTTTGCTAACAAAGCTGACAAGGTCTACAGCATTTTACCCCATGGTGTGTTCTATGACAAGGCGTCAGACGCAGCTCCGAATATAGATGGTGAGTCTCAACCCAGCTTATCAAGGAAATAGGATGAGTGAGGAAAGGATTGAGAAAGAGACAGAGGTCCTGGGAAGATGACTCAGTGGGTAGAATACTTATTGTGCCAGCGTGAAGGCCTGAGTTTGGATCCTGAGAATCCATGCAGAAGCTGGGAGCAGGATGGAGCATGTCCACACACCATCGCTGGTGTGTGTGGGGTGTGTGTGTAAAAAGCAGATCCCTGAAGCTCATTTGTAACATGAATTGCTAAATGGCCTTTTAATAAAAAACCTGAAGCCGGATATTGTGGTAAATGCTGAAAGATCAGAGAGACAAAGGAACAAACCGCAGTCACCTCTTACCTCTAGGACTCCTCAGCCTGAAAAGGTTCTCCAGCTGAAAAGGGCTTCTGCCGGAAAAAGCTCTAGTTCCAGTCTCCTCACGCCTTATATAACTTTCTCTGCCCAGCCATCACTTCCTGGGATTAAAGGCGTGTGAGCTTCCCAAGCAAAGGCATGGATCTCAAGTGCTGGGATTAAAGGCATGTGACTCCCAAGTACTGAGATTAAAGGTGTGTGCCACTACTACCTGGCTCTGTTTCTCTCCAAGACTGAGTCAATCTCATGTAGTCCAGGGTGGCTTTGAACTCACAGATCTCTGCCTCCCAGTGCTAGGATTAAAGGTGTGTGCTACCACTGCTTGGCATCTATGTTTGATCTAGTGACTTGTTCTGTTCTCTGATCTTCAGGCAAATTTTATTAGAGTACACAATATGTCACCACATTTCCCTCTTTTTGTCTAAAATAATAAAAGGTTATAACTAATAAAAGAAAAACTATATACAATAAGTACAATAAGTATATACAATACATACAGTTAAGAATTAATTAACAATGTCCAGTCCATTAACATTTGACAAATTCAGAGAAAATACTTCATTATTTATCCTATTTTGTTGAGTCCAAAATTTTGTACCTAATTCACTTTCTATCCCAACTTGTATTACCAACCAAAAAAATGTCTTTTGATGTCTCTCAACCTTATACACTTTACATTTCTTTAGTTTCTTTTCTGAATTTATTAATAAAGAAAACTATAACTATCTAGTCTTCAATTCCCTCAGAGACCCAAGAAGGAAATAATATTACTTAAGTAAACAGAAGGTGCAAACAAGTGACTCCCCACCCCCCAGAAAATGCGAGAAATGACAGAAACAGCTGGCTGCCAGAACAGTCACCCAAGATTCCTCTGCAATGTTGGGGCATCCATCTTTGGCCTACAGGCCTAGCATATCTGACAGACTCATCTGTGAAGCAGGATTTTCTAAAGAGCTTCCCTACTTTGTCTTGGCAAAGTTCACAGTCCTTTCTTTTGTGTCCTGCTTGTCCATTTGTACAGCATACTGTCAGCAGTTGAGGCAAGGGCATTTTCTTGTCCAGTGGCTAATTTGCCTTCGATGCCTATCATCTTCTCTGAAGTAGATTGGTGCTGCCAGGAGCAGACATGTCTCATTGCCATTAAAAAAAAAATCTATGTTATCCAAACATCTTAAATGCCATATTTTGTAGATCTCTGAAGTGTTTGAAGATGACCTGTCTATCTAAAATATATCTGTTTGACCTTGAAAACATACCTAACATGACCTACAAGTTTGATTGTAATGACTACTTTTATTTCTTTATATCCTAATTAGTAGGTAATAATAACTTTCAAGAACAAGAAAATTGCATTACATTTTAAATGAATTGTATAGGTTCAATACCTTAACTAAGATTAAAAATATATGTACAGTATATTCTAACAAAAATAATCTCAAATTTGTATCAATATACAAAATTTGTATGCAATATACAAAACCCAATCCAATGCAAAATATTTAAAACTAGTAGTTGTTTCTTTAAAGTAGATTTAATAATCTACCTTTTTATTTTATCATATCTATATCCTCCCCTTCTTCTTTTTAGAGTAGATTCAATAATCTACCTTTTATCTTATCATATCCATATCCTCTTTTTTTTTCTTTTCAGAGTAGATTCAGTGTAGAAATCAGTGAGCTACATGTTCAATGAGAGACCCTGTCTCAAAAACTAAGGTGGAGAGTGATGAGGAAGATGTGCAAAGTTGACCTCTGACTTCCCAATGAATACACCCACACTGCATCTCCCCACATGAACAAGTACATCCACCATAAACACAAAAAGGAGACAGATTTGGCTCAAGTTCCTGGTCCCTTCTTTCCCAATTCCAATCGTGTGAATGATTTTTTAAACTGTGAATGTTGTTCTTCTTGCTGATCAATTACAAATATTAACAACAACCTTACAGGGCTGAGAGCATTTAGGGCTGGGTTAAGCCCACAGTCATCTCTTAGAAAACGTTCATTTCTTTACCCTCAATGGCAAAGAGATTCCACAGTCTCTTCCAGTTCTCCGACATGGAGAGCATGTCTACTGCGAGTTGAAGGAAATTCTGCCAGTGAGAGCTGAGGCATCATTTTGTTTACATAAACATCTCACACATGGGCTCTGTTGTATCCACCAGCAGATATTTATTGAAAATCAGTATTGTGGGCCAACATCTACAGCCTCTGTCTCTCAAAGAGCAGGGAGTATAGGCTCTCTGCTCACACAAGGGGCAGTGGGAATGATCCTTGCATTGCTGGTATTGCTCATGGGAAACTCCAGTTTTTTGGTACACATCCCTATTCTACACTAGACATCATGGCTGCCTGGGATAACTCCTTGTGATCTTGAATGAAGCCAGACCAGTGGGGAGCAGGCTTTATAGTGATGGCAAAGGGTTGAAACAGAACAGAGGAGGGAGGTGCTCCCTCAGATCCACCCCATCTCCTACAGCAGAACTTCTGTGCTCATCGTACCCCCTGCCTGCCCTCCTCACCCCCAATCCAAGATGGTCAGAGTAACTGTGGTGAGGTCAGTTCACAGGAAATACGAGAGACAGTGAGAATGTTTGAATTTTCCACTATTTTATTCAGAAAACTCACTGGGCACCTTTTTGAAAAGCAAAAGTCAGATGTAGAGTAAACTTGTAGCCTTGTTCAAGTCAGAAAGACCAGTGTGCTTGCCTGGGATTTGGAATCTTAATTTCAACCCAGGCTGTCTGTTTAGCAGCTCTGAACCCTGGGCACTTGCTCATAAGCTCTGGCTTTTGTTGTTTGATTTATTTGCTACATTTGCCTCCCGGATTTCAAGCTTGTTAAAGATAAGGTTCTATTTTGGTGATTTATTTTTAAATTCTTGTGTGTGTGTGTGTGTGTGTGTGTGTGTGTGTGTGTGTGTGTGCGTGCAGGTCCCTACTGAGACCAGAAGAAGGCATCAGATCTCCCGAAGCTGGAGTCACATGCTGTTGCAAGCTGCCTGATATGGGTGCAGGGAACTGCTCTCAGGTCCTCTGCAAGAGCAGCATGTGCTCTTAACTACTGAGCCTTCTCTCCAGCCCCCAAAGGCAGAATTCTTGCTTACTTTTCAGGGCATCTTCTTCAGGACTGAGTATGATATATTTCACATAGAAGATATTTAGTGGTATCTTACAGACTTGTATTTAATTGTGTGAATGCAACACTATCATTTGTTTAAAACTGGCTGGCTAAACATGGTATGAGAACAAAATAGGATACAATCTGCAAATAAAGAAACACTTCTATTTTAGCTTCTATCTCATAAAATGGCATCTGAGGTCCAGGGTTCTCAGAGTAGAATTTGTAAGAAAAAAAAAACAACTTTCCTTTTGTAAAATATGTCATCAGAGAGAGCCAACCAGGACAGGAAACCCAGGCTTAATGTTCTCGGCTGTGTGCAACTATTTCATTTGCATCCTCAGGATTTCTGAAACCAGGGGCTCACGTCAAGCCAGGTGAAACCTTCACCTACAGGTGGACAGTGCCTGAGAGTGTCAGCCCCACAGATGAAGATCCCCCCTGCCTGACCTATCTTTACTTCTCAGCAGTTCAGCCAATCAAGGACACTAGTGCTGGGCTTGTGGGGCCTTTGCTGGTCTGTAAAAAGGGTACCCTCAACGCTGACGGGACACAGGTAGGCCATCAGTGCCACCACATTCTCCCCAGGGTTGTAGGTGGGAGGGACCAGCAGTGTACTGGAGATTAAGCAGCAATGGCCAGTGACAAAGCAGTGTCTTTTTCTTCTGAAACTTACTTGTGTGGTTATGAGGGTTTGTCTAATTTTTGAAAAGTTAAGACCATGACCAAAGACAGAAATATGTAGAATACAGGAAGAACAGGTGGGTAGGAAGGGGACCACTGAGCTTACATAATATCATTGAGAGAGAGGCAATTGGATAGCATTGCTAAGGATCCCTGTGAGGCAAGCTACAGGATAGAGACTGGCTTGGATAGCACACGTTAGGCATGAGGACAGCAACAGACAGACCACACTCAGAATCCTGACTTAGGAAGTGATGGGTGAGTCTACGCTAATGTTGATGACCCACTTTGTGTGAATTTTAGGACTAATTCAAGCTGTATGTTGTATGTCTTTGTTTCTTCGTTTTCTCTAGAAAGGAATAGACAAGGAATTTTACCTACTGTTCACAGTCTTTGATGAGAATCTCAGCAGGTATCTTGATGAAAATATCCAGAAATTTACTTGGCATCCCTTCAGTGTTGACAAAGAAGACAAGGAATTTGTGAAATCCAACCAGATGCATGGTATGAAAAGCTGAGGCACTCTGGGAAATGTGGTGGTGCCCGCCTGACTTCCTAACTTTGGTGTCTTTGGTATTGTTCATGGTCGGAAGGTAAATCATTTCATGCCTTCAGCTCCATGAGCTCCCAGAGATACTGTGAATCTGACACTTCTATAACATCATGCCATCCTTAGACAAAGCAATACAGAGTCTGAAGTAGCAAAGAACACAGAAGATCCAAAGTGTGGAAATGACTGATGGAGTTCCCACATCTAGACTCCCACAGGAGACGATGGAGAGTAATCATACTAATTATTATCTAATCAATTAGAATGAGTGACTGCTGCAAGGATTAATTCCTCAAACACTGGTGGTTCCCACCTCATCTTAATGTGGGAGAAATGACTTAATTCTTTTTCAGTTTCTCTTTATATCATAACGGCAAACCACCCAGTGATTGTGACTAACAGGGGATTCTATTGGTCTCAGCTATGTTGCCTAATGCAGCCAGGCAGCGCCAGACACCAGAACCACAAGAGTGAGCAGCTGGCCACTTGCTAGCATACTGTAACATGTCAGTGTGGGGCTGTGAGGGCTCCCATTTCAGCTCCAAGCATAACATTTTTATTACCTTTTAAAACAGTATAGAAGAACACATAAATAGACTCTCAAATCCCTCCCTTGTTCCCAAAGCCCAAGGTTACAATAACCCGCAGCACTCAGGTCACAAACTCCCATGATCCTCAATGCTCAGGTCCAACAGAGCCCCCGCTTCTTGGAACTGTGGAATTCAGGGAGCAATGACCTTCAATTTCAGCTTCCAGGAGAGCTTTGCTATAACTGGACGTGAATTTGTTTCTGATGTTTGTTTGTTTGTTTGTTTGTTTGTTTGTGAGACAGGGGCTCGTGTATCCCAGACTGGCCTCAAACTTTGAACGCCTGATTCTTCTGCCTCCACCTCCCATGCTGGGATTACAGGCATGCATCGTTATGTTTTTTAGTTGACAATAAAAGGGAGAAGCTAAGCTGTGAGTGAGGACATGGTCATGACATAGAGGAAAACCAAACTTTAAAAGAAAGGTGTCCTCTGAGACGCCCTGTGTAGAGAATATAACACAATTGATGGGTATGTCAAATCCAGCCTAAGCGTAGTTTGGACCACATGACACTCATATTCCTACATCATCAAAAAGCACATTTCAGGAAAAGTAGTATTTCTAGGTTCATATTTCATGTTAATTATAAACTGGGTTCTAGTCCCAATATTTTTTGTATGGCAAGAAAAGGAGAAACCCAAAAAACTTATTTTATAAGCTGTATTCAAATGGTATTTGATAAATGAATGAGTGAATAATGAATTAATTAATTAATTAAAGGTCTAGAAATGAAAGCATTAAATATATGTCTAAAGACAGAAAAGATTCTTTTCCAACTCATCCAAGTGCTAACATGAGAAAACTCTAGAGGAATATGGGAACGTGGAAAAGTCAATTGATATTATTTTGAAATTTATTTTTATTGTTCTATTATATGAATGAGTGTTTTGCTTTCATGTCTGCCTATGGACCATACAGCCTATGGAAGGCAGAAGAGGGAGTCAGATTCCCTGGGCCTAGAATTACAGATGTTTGCATCACCATGTGGATGCTGGGAATTGGACCTAGGTCCTCTGAAAGAGCAGCCAGTGCTCTTAACCACTGAGCTATCTCTTTAGTGATTTTTGGAATTACTGTGTTAGAATACGTATTGCTAAATTTTATAATTTTAGTATATTTTTAGATTAATTGTTAATTCTAGACACCATGTGTCTTTTTCCTAGTAGCACTCAACCTCTAGTAACAAGATCTTATGGGAAGATCACATGCTTGAGATTCTCCACGAGCACACTGATAACCGCTTTGTGAGATGATGCTTTCAGTATGACTGCAGAACTGCAATGGGCACTTCTAGTTTTTCTTTTTTAACTCTTTTGGGGGCAGGCCACCCAGCTCCAAAGTAAATTTATTCTATGCCTGGCTTTAGCTTGGCTTGTTTCTAGCCAGCTTTTCTAACTTAAATGATCCCTCTTCTCTTTAACTACATTTTGCCTCTGGGCTTTTTAACCTTTCTTTATTCTATTTATCTTTCTTTCCTTCTTACTCTGTGGCTGGCTGTGTGGCTGGCCCCTGGCATCCTCCTCTCCTCCTTTTCTCACTCCTCCCTCTTCTCTCAAACCCAGATTTTTCCTCCGATTTATTCTCTCTGCCTGCCAGCCCCACCTATCCTTTCTCCTGCCTTGCTATTGGATGTTCAGCTCTTTATTAGACCAATCAGGTCTTTTAGATAGGCAAAGTATCACAGCTTTACAGAGTTAAATAAATGCAACATGAAAGAATGCAACACATCTTTGAATCATTAAACAAATGTTCCACAGCATAAACAAATGTAACACATCTTAAAATAATATTCCACAACAGGCATTCATCATTTTCTTCCTTCCATTTAGCTATTAATGGCTACATGTATGGCAGCCAGCCAGGCCTCAGCATGTGCAAGAAGGACAGAGTTTCCTGGCACTTGATTGGAATGGGCACTGACACAGACATGCATGGAGTTTACTTTCAAGGCAACACCATCCATCTACGAGGGACTCATCGTGACTCCCTGGCTCTGTTTCCCCACATGTCCACAACGGCATTCATGCAGCCGGACCATGCAGGTAAGCCTGGCAGGGCCATCTCAGGTGATCAAATCCCAACTCGTCCTCATACAGTTCTCGTCCAGGAAAAACTGGTAGACCTTGGCACTTCAAAAACTCCGGAAGCAGATATAGTTTTGATTCAAATCAGAATTCTGGCTATTTCAGTGCAAACACATAAAGTGAAAGATAGAGGGATTGTTAACCAAGACGCACAGTTGGGATCCTTTACATGGCTTTGTCCACAAATCCCAGATGAACCACATTCACACGAACCTAGGAGAATCCACATAAACCCCAGATGAATCCATGTGACCCCCAGATTAACCCACATGAACTGTGGGAGAATCCATGTGAACTCCAGGTTAACCCACATGAACCCTGGAGGAATCCATGTGACCCTCAGGTTAACCCACATAAACCCCGGGAAAATTCATGTGAACTCCAGGTTAACCCACATGAACCCTGGGGGAATCCATGTGACCCTCAGGTTAACCCATATGAACCCTGGGGGAATCCATGTGACCCTCAGGTTAACACACATGAACCCTAGGGGGAATCCATGTGAACTCCAGGTTAACCCACATGAACCCTGGGGGAATCCATGTGAACTCCAAGTTAAGCTACATGAACCCTGGGGGGAATCCATGTGAACTCCAAGTTAAGCTACATGAACCCTGGGGGGAATCCAGGTAACCCTCAGGTTAACCCACATGAACCCTGAGTGAATCCAGGTAAACCCGGATGAACCCTATGTGAATCCACGTGAACCCCTGATGATTCACTCTGGTGAATTCCCATGGATTTGAGACAAATCCTTGTGAATACTAGGTGAATGTGTTAATTCATAGCCATGAAAAAAAGCTCTGTAAAAAACAGATACTTCTTGCTTTCATAAAGCACAAACATAGCTGAAGTTATTCTTTGAAGCATCTACCTGGCATGGACAGCCTAGTGGATGCTTTGGGCTACGAAGCTGTGGATGTGGCTGTTAGTGGAGCCTGGTCTCCTTTCCCTGGGGGTGGATAGTGGTTTGGGGATGAGTTATTTGAGGACGTCTTTATTTTCATTCCCTTGAGCACCTTGCTTTCCCCAGAAGGTAAGTTGCACTGGGTTTGGAGTCCATGTTGCCCCTGGAACCTCTTCTCTTAGAGATTCCCAACTAAAGAGACAATTAGGACATTTTTACAAAAGATACAGAGAAATACATAAGAGCACGGATGCTCACCAGAGAGGATGACAACTGTGATGGGCATTCAACATGTTTCCTTCTCAACATCATCATCAGTCTGAGCAAGAGCCCAGACAATGGCCCCTGAGATGAGCCCCTGATGGACATCTCCCCTAATCATGAACTTTCTACTTCTTGACTTCCCTTTGGAATCACAGCAGAGATGGTTCTGTGTGATCAGTTAATAGCTTGAGGCTGGGGCTTCAAAACCTTTGCCCAAGAACTTCCTTCCGTAGCAAATAGAAACTCTGTATTCTTTGTCTCGAAATGCTCCTACAGTGTTCCACCTGTCTGCATGAATATACTCGATCGATTATGAATCACCCAAACCAAGAGCTGCCTTGAATGTAATGCAGGTTTTCAAACACACACCAAAAAGGAGCATGGACTGAGAACAGCCAAATTGTTCTAATCCATAGAATCCGGGACTCAAAGACAGCGCTGGCTGCCATACACTTAGTGATCTGTTTCTCATTCCAGTGCTTTGGTATTTACTCATACACCCCATGGGCTTGTAAGGATCATCACCTAGTGATGTTTCTGGCTTGTGTTTGGTGGGGAGCATGTATCAGTGACTGGCAAATGGCCTGCTTATTTCAATAATTACCAAGGTGTCTTCTCTATGGTGTAGAGAGAGGTTTTCCCAAGGTGTTTTCTCTATGGTTTAGAGAGAGGTCTTCCCAAGGTATCTTCTCTATGGTGTAGAGAGAGGTCTTCCCAAGGTGTTTTCTCTGTGGTTTAGAGAGAGGTCTTCCCAAGGTGTCTTCTCTATGGTGTAGAGAGAGGTCTTCCCAAGGTGTTTTCTCTGTGGTTTAGAGAGAGGTCTTCCCAAGGTGTCTTCTCTATGGTTTAGAGATAGAGAGGTTTTCCCAGGTATCTTCTCTATGGTTTAGAGAGAAGTCTTTTCATGTGTCTTCTCTATGATTTCATATTATACCTTCCTAGCGTCTATAACACTAATAATACCTTTTGTATTTACTTTATTGGGATTCTGTTCAAAGTGGGTGCAATGGACCCATTGAACAAACCAATTCTTCTCATCCAGAAATGACAGTCAGTATTTAGACAACAGCTCCATATGGAGCAAGAGCAGAGCTCTCTCTGTACATCATAGGTAGTTATGGAAAACTAACCAGTTGCCTCTAAGAACAGCCTGTTAGAGAATGGGAAGATTAATCCAACAATTTCATTGATAGTTAATATCTCCAATGATTTTATTTCACATATTTTTATGGTGAGTTTAATTTGAATCTTTCTCTATATATGTATACATATGTGTGTGTATGTATTCTAAACACACACACACACACACACACACACACACACACACACACACATCTCAGATACCAACATAGCTAGAAATTCAGTTTTTAGATTACATAAATCTCCTTCAGATACCATTGTTGATACTCTGTAGAGAGCTATAATTGATCTCTTTCTTTCTCTGTTCTCTCCAGCATGATACACAGGAGCCCTCCCTGGCTCAAGGCTGTAATGAAGTAATCCATTTGACTTTCATGCTTACTTGCTTTATAATTTATGAAATCCTTCAGGGAAAAATCCCTAACCATGGCCTAATTTGAACATTGTCTAGGTCTTTCATCTCATAGGTAATTAGTTCCCTATAAACTGGGCTGGGCTGAGAGAGTCATAAGAATCAGTAATTTTCCAGGAGTGACTGTAAGCAGGTGTGTACTAATAGGGATGATCCAGAGAAGTCCTTTCTTGGTAATAATATTCTGATTTTTCCCCCTACTACAAATGAATTTTATGTAGCATTTTCCCTCCAAAAATATTATAATCAAAGTAATTTATTCCTCACGAGCTCTGCTTTAAAAACACCATGAGGTTGGTATTCTAAAAGTCCACATTACTGGTTACTGATGTTGGGATAAGATGTGTAAGTTTGGTAAGATCATCACCACCATAAATATCAAGTCGTGGGCACAATGCCAAGCCTTTTCTCCTCCAGGTATTTTCAAGGTGTTCTGTTCCACTTTGCACCACTTCGTGAGAGGCATGGGTCAGATCTATGAGGTCAGCAGCTGTGGCAACAGGGACCCTTCTGAGCCGCCCTACGGGATGCTAAGAACCTTTTTCATCGCCGCTGAAGAGGTAGAATGGGATTATGCCCCTAACAAAAACTGGGAGTTCGAAAAGCAGCACTTGGACGCAGGAGGGGAAAGGTACCATGGGCGAAGCCACGGCTCTTCGGTGGGAATGCGCGTGCTCTGTGGGCCTTAGCACCCTTGGAAACCAAGTGGCCGGGTTTTCTGTGCACAGTTCTGCAGGCAGAGACTTTTCCTTATGAGTATAGAAAATTAGTGACACTCTGTCTCCTCACCTGGAAGCAGGTCACCCTAAGGGCACCATAGTGGATTCCTGTACCTCTCCTAGTCCCCTAGCTTTGATTGGTCTACTTCATGCCTGAGGAGAATGAATGGATGAATGGATGGATGGATGGATGGATGGATGGATGGATGGATGGATGGATGGATGAGTGGATGGACAGACGGATGGATAGACTTTTGAAAGAGAATGCAGATGGAAGTATTTAGAGGAAAAGGGGGACCCACAACAATGGTGGGACTGGGAAGAAAATGAACCAGATGAGGCAGAGGAGGTGTGTGGATCCAGGTGAGAAGACGGGCTACTGTAGACCCCATTAGTGCAGGGAAGGGGAGTGGAGGAAATGCTTCTGGCAAACATGGATCCAGGTGGGGACATCCAGGGATGATCTGAGGCTACTGCCTTGAAAGAGATTCCTGAGTCAGGGTGGGAAGAGAAGACCTCCAAGGCACCCAGGAAATTGGACAGACTGACACTTTGTTGGAGTGACACCAGCCAAGATCACATGTCGAAGCATCGGTGATGCTCAAGCCACACAAAGGTTATGAGTCTTGGTCCTCTACTGTCTTATTCTGGAGTTCGGGGACCAAGCTCCTTGGGGCCCACTGGGAGAGTCTGGGCACCAGGAAGGCATCCTGCACAGACTGTAGACTTCCCCACCTTAACACTGTCTGCTTCACAACCTCCTGCTGCTTGGATACAACTGCCCTGGCATGCAGAACACCTCCTGCTCCTTGGATACAACTGCCCTGGCATGCAGAAAACCTCCTGCTGCTTGCATACAACTGCCCTGGCATGCAGATGAGGGAGCCTGGTAGGAAGAGTGGGGGCATCCAGCTAGTCTTTAGCTGAGCAGGAGCTGGATGCAGATCGTCCCAGGGAGAATCTGCATTCTCTCCACCACACCACGCTGTCTCCCTACTGCCTTCCCTCCTGGCTCTTAGCACCGATCCCAGGCTCTGGTTACCACCGATCTACAAATCCTTATGTCTGCAGCACACAGGCACCTCCACTGCTGCTTTCCTTGCGCTCAGCACGTCTGTTCTTTTCTTATTTGCCAGCCATTGTTTTGGGGAGAAGCTACTGTAACACTGCCACCTTAGAGATAAATGAAAAAAAAAAAAAAAATCAAAGTGACTATGGAGAAGGTTTGTCCTGAGGGCAAGAGCGTTTAAAAAGCTACTCAACTATTCACGAACAATTTGCTAATCTACACATGCTGCTTTGGGACAACTCCTGCTGCCAGTCCAAGTTGAACACTGATGCTCTCTGTGGAAAATGAAAACTAACTTGGCCGTCTCTAAAGCGGTTATTTCACTCTGCATCACTACAGAAGCTCCAGTGGGTCTGAATGAATGGTGAAGTCTAGCTTCGGGCCCTGGGACTCAGCGACAAGCGGTATAGAATAACAAGAGCGTGCTGGTGGGAAGGATGGACAAAATGAATGAATTCCCCACTGCTCTGGTTATTGACCATAAGTCAACAAAAGTGAGGTGGGATACGGACCCTGCCACACATTCAAAGTGTACTGAAGTCTATAGTTTTATCGGTTTATATGAGGCATGGGGACAGCAAAATAGCTCAGTAAGTAAGGGACTTGCTGCCCAAGACCCATGACCTGTGTTCAGTCTGCAAAACTTGTCCTGCTCTGACAGCACCCATAACCCCACACATGATGGTGTGTGCATGCCCTGTGGCACACATCCACAGTGCCTCCAGTGATAGGAGCTGAGAGGCCAACGCCCTCTACATGCCAGCTTTCGTGCCTAGGATTTTTTTCAGTACTGGGGATCAAACTGAGGCCTCCTACCTGCTACGTAAGCACTCTATCACTGATACCAACAGCTGCTTGCTTGAGACAGGATCTCATTGAGTTGTCCAGGTTGGAATTTCTTCCTCTGCTTCAGTCCCTGAGAAGCTCGAAGGTGTATCCGGCCACACCTCCGGCTTGTGCATCTGACTTTGCCCCAAGGCTATTATTTTTGACCCACTTTCTGGCACTAGTCATCTCTGAGACATTTGTTGTCCTGATCAGCATAGACCCTCTTGGTGCCTGACTTTCCTCATTGGGGGTTTCTTTAGAGTGTGGTGGGAAGGCAGCCGGATTCCAGAAAAAAGACACATGGACCCATCAGCACAACTTCACACCAGATTTGTGCAACAAGAGGAAATCTGAGAAAGTAGATTAAATTGTTAAAGACAAGTTACGGTGCTAGCACTGTCGAGCTTGAAGACCAGTATGTGTATAATTTAGCAATTCCAGGAGTCACCATAATGAACATCTACTGAACAGTAATTACACACCAGGTAATGCTAAAACTTTTATAAACAATGCGTCATACTGGCCTCACAGCACACTTGACTCATTCAGTCAGCACCTGCCCAGCCTCGGGTTTGATAAAGTTCTCATACAGCAATTTATGTGTGCCTCTTCCAGCCGAGGAGAGCTGGCGGCTAGTAAACAGAGCACAACCTGGGTCTGTGCCGGTCACAAGCGTGGCTAGGACCCACTGGCTACAAAAGCAGGCTCTCTCCCTTTGCCACAGCCAGGGCCAGAGGTGCTACTGCATCTGCTGAATTTCCTCTGTGTGAAACTGTGTGGAGAATAGACTGGGGCTTTCCCACACAGAACATGTCCCCAAGGATAATGCTGGAACAAGCAGCGGGGGCCACAATCTCTAACAGACAGGAGGTTAGTGAGAACTCACAGTGGAGCACACAGCCCCATCTGGGGGATGGTGCGGGAGGGGATAGTTAATGAAGACTTCCTGGAGGAAGCAGTCTGTGAAATGAGATGTGGAGAGTAAGACAGTACAGAAGAGGGAAAGAATTCTTGGTAGAGCAACTAACATATCCAAGGATAGGATAGGTCAAGGACTCACCGTGCTCAAGAGAGCAAACATTTAAAAGGACACAGTGTCTGGGGGTGGGAAGTGCCAGCCAGTCAGGTTCAGGAAAAACAATAGTGCAGGGACTGAGCCCAACTGAGAAGGTTTGCAGAGAGCATCACTGAAAGGTTTCCCACAGGAAGAGAGGGTCAGCCTCAGAGCTGGGGACCACTGTGTGTGCAGAGAAGAGAGCAGGAAGGAGGCTGTGTGGGTGGCATGTGGACTGTTCTTGGATTAGAGCACAGGTGGTTAATTTGGGAGACGTGGAAGGACATTAGATTCACCTTACTTTGGAAGTGAAAGTGATTTTTGTTTTCTTGGGGACAACATCTCACTGCGTAGCCCAGCCTGGTCTTGAATCAGCCATCCTTCTGTCTCAGCCTCCGAGCCGCTGAGATTATAGTTGTGCCATGACATCTAGCTGTTTCTGAGTTTTCTTCTTCATCTTTTGTGACTGACTTCAGTGACAGACACAAAGAGCTGGTCATTAATTTTCACAGGCTTCACATTTACAAATGTGCCTGTTTGTTAAAATATGTTTGTCACGCCCCACTCTTGGAGAATGGTGTCCAGGAAGGCCCTGGGGACACACAGGAAGGGAGCACCCCCCAGAGTATTCCCACATCACTCAGAAACACTTGAAGTTCCTGTGATAATCTGATGATATCTGAAGAGCTGTGGAAACCTCAGAGGCCTAGTACGCACATCCACAGCCAATGGTAACTGAGGCAGATCTCGGAGTCCTGTCTCAGGCCTGCCATTGTGAAGAGGTGTTCTTGGCCTGCTTCATGCCACAGCTTGTGCATGTGTGTGCTTTATGTCACTCTTGGAAAGAGCGGGGGTGTGGAAGCCCTGTCTCGGGTTCCCAAGCACAACAGGGCTGGGATATGTTTACGGAGAAAATAAAGCGGAGAAGCTGCTGCAGACTGAGGCCAGTGCTGTGAGCTGAGGCCAGTGTTAGCACACACTGGCATCTGTTAAAGCATCTCCAAACAGGGACACAAATCCACTGTTTGGGTGGGTTAATAGAACATAAAATAACAAGACCACACATTTGTACATTCACAGTACACACCCTGCAGGCTTGGTCTTCAGAGGGGGAGAATGACCTGGAGGATTTCAGAGCTGAGGAGAGAGTGTGTGTGTGTGTGTGTGTGTGTGTGTGTGTGTTTATGTGAGAAGGGTGTATGTGTGTGAGAGTATATTTATTGTGAGGAGTATGTGTGTGTTTGTGTTTATGTGAGGAGAGTATATGTGTGTGAGAGTATATTTGTTATGAGGAGTGTGTGTGAGGAGGGTGTGTATGTATGTGTGTGTGTTTATTATGAGGAGTGTGTGTGTATGTGAATATGTGTGTGTGAGTGTGTTTTCTGTGAGGAGGGTGTGTGTGTGTGAGTGTGTTTTCTGTGAGGAGGGTGTGTGTGTGTGTGTGTGTGTGTGTGTGTGTGTGTACCAGGCAGAGAGGCACAGCTGCTCTTGCCCGTTAGGACTCTCTAAGGTTAGCCCAGTTTAGAGCCCTGCAGCGGGTGACAACGATGGTCTCCAAGGGTGGCCATGGGTCCGCGCTGGGTTATTTTTATGAGGACATGAGCACTCTGAGGTGCTGACTGCTGACCCTGTTCTCAGAGGTGTTGCAAAGGCCAACTCCCTGGGAGACCCTGTCCCAGCTGGGGTTGGGGAGCACCACCCCAGAGCACCCCAGATAACAGAGACACTCTCGGTCTTCCTGCCTTCTGACAACCTTGATTTCTGATGCTTCTTCTTTGCAGACATGGGGATATATTTATGAATCACACTGAAAACTGGATTGGCTCTCAGTACAAGAAGGTGGTTTACAGGGAATACACGAATGGAGAGTTTGTGGAGATTAAAGCCCGGCCACCGAGGGAGGAGCACCTGCAACTCCTGGGTAAGGCACTGTCAGCCCCAGCAAGCCAGGGAGCGTGGGCAGGCCTCTCCCCTCCGCTGCCCAGCTCCACCTCTCACACACACATCAGGATCCCTGTCATCTACCAGGTGTCTCAAGCTCTTGAGCCTCTTTCCAGCCTCTCTACTGAGCTGAGAAATTTTCAGTTTAGACAGTTTGATGACTCAGCACATCAGGCAGTGTGTCTGTGGGACCTCCTCAAGGTCCTGGCTCAGTGCGCACAGTGACATGGAACACTCTGAGTGCTAGCCGAAGGGAGCTCCCTTGTGGAGGTGGACTGAGAGTGACAAGTCTCAACCTGGCCTGTGGACCTCAGAACTGACCATGCGTATGCATGGGCTGGGCTGGCTGATGTCCCAGCTGTGTGGCAGCCATCAACAACGGCCTTCCTGCTCTTCTTCCTCCTTCTCCTCACCTGGAGTCATTAGACCCACCCCACTTGAAAAGAGTATTTTTAAGGCAGAAGCCTAGAGGATTTGGGAACTACGTTTGTGCTTTTTACACCACAGGTAACTTTGTGAGTATGGGTTACACAGTATTTTCAATATTATAATACTGATGTGACAACAGCCTGAGGATGATTACGTGCTCCCCTCCCCCACACCTCCATGGTGACTCACCAGCTTGTTTGTTACTTCCACATGAGTAATGCATGAGTCACTCATTAGAACTGTAAGGGCACACAGAGCTCCAAAGAAAAGGGTTGGGCTAGCGGAGGGCGCTGGGCGTGCTCCTGAAGAGCCTAACTTGATTGGCAGCAGAGGGAAATGAGTGACTTCTATCAGGGGCAAGTTAGCAGCCATCACCCAGTAGAGAGTGAGGCCCTTTCACTCATCTGCAGCTTACAGTGGCCTGGACTTCCAGTAACTCAGTGGGCACGTGGCAGGTCCACCATTGCCCCGTGTCCCATCACGTTGCTCTGTCCGCTGGAAGGCATCATTTTAACTAGTATAGCTTGTGTACAGGCTTGTGCAGTGGAGTGCTAAACAGTAATGAATGATGATTTTAATGCGTGCAAAGTGTCTGAACTATACCCACGCTGACTGCTTAAACACATAGCAGTTCCTTTTTACTTCTGGAGATAACTATAGTTCAACAGATTTTAGATGGATTAATGGCTTTAGCCATGTTTCTCAGAATCCAAGCTGGAGCTTGCTCCAGTGACAAATGAATGGGTGTTGCCACACCATTGACCATCCAAGGGCATGTCTCTGGATGAATGTAGAACACATCAGATGCCCAAGAGGGAACCTTAGGGATCAGGTGGGAGATGCTTCTGCAAAGAGTCTGAAGATGGCTGTGAGCCCCACACCCTAAGGTGTTGGGGTGTTTCCCTAGCACTGCAAAGCAGGAGGCACTGGCATGAGGAGGGCATCGCCGTCAGGCACAGCCTCTCCGGCTCCAGCAGATGCAGACTCTTCTGCATGGACACAGAAGCTCACAGGAGAGGCCGGAGAGCATGTGTGCGCTCAAGGCATCTGGCCTGGTTTCATTTCTGTTGCTGTGATAAAACAAACAAGCAAATAAAAAAAGCTGGCAACAAGCAACCTAGATAAGAAAGTTTATTTTAGCTCACAGTTCGGGCTACAGTCTACTTGATGGAGAAGTCACAGCAGCGGGAGCTTGAGACAGTCCACACTCAAGAGCAGAGAGGAAGGAACGCATGCTTGATGCTCAGGTTGCTTTCTGTACTCTCATACAGTCCGGGGCCCCAAACCAAGGAGCAGAGCTGTCCACTTTCAGGCTGTGTCTTCTTATATCAATGAAGGCAGTCAAGAATGTCTCCAAAGACAAGAGCGCAGGTCAGCCCCATCTAGACAATCCCTGCACTAAGATGCTTCTCAGCTGATTCTAGGTTGGATCAAGTTGACAGTTAAACTAACTATCACAATATGCACATACTGAGAGTCTGCACCAGACATGCAGTAGTGACATGCCTGTGCTGTCCTGAGTCCCTTTACTACCCATCATTCCATGGGAGCCTCGTCATTAGTGCCAACCCCATTTCCTAGATGATAAGCAGTTTGGGTCCCTTAAGGTTTCACACAGGTATTGGCATTTGTTAGTTTTCTGTTGCTGTGAAAAACACCATAACCAAGGCAACCTGTAGAAGGAAGGGTTTTCCTGGGTTTACTGTTCCAGAGGGATAGGAGCCTGGCATGGCACGGCATGGAGGCATGGCAGCAGATAGGAGCCTGGCATGGCACGGCAGGGAGGCATGGCAGCAGATAGGAGCCTGGCATGGCACGGCAGGGAGGCATGGCAGCAGATAGGAGCCTGGCATGGCACGGCAGGGAGGCATGGCACGGCAGGGAGGCATGGCAGCAGATAGGAGCCTGGCATGGCACGGCAGGGAGGCATGGCAGCAGATAGGAGCCTGGCATGGCACGGCAGGGAGGCATGGCACGGCAGGGAGGCATGGCAGCAGGCAGGAGCCTGGCATGGCACGGCAGGGAGGCATGGCAGCAGGCAGCAGGCGGCAGGCGGCAGGCGGCAGGCGGCAGGCGGCAGGCGGCAGGCAGCAGGCAGCAGGCGTGGCAACAAGAGCAGGAAGCTGAGAGCTCACGTCTTTTAGGGCAGGCACAAAGCAGAGAGAGCAATCTGGAAATGTGTAGATTTTAATCTCAAAGCCCATCCCTCCTGACATGCTCCAGCAAGGCTATACCACCTGAATCGCCCAAACAGCGCCACCAACTGGAGACCAAATATTCAAATGCCCAAGACTCTGGCGGACACTTCTCATCCAAGGGATCACAGATTACAACTGAAACTCTGTTGCTCCGGAGCAGTAAGAAGTTCAGCATTCACTGAATACCTGGCTTCGTTGGACAGAAATAATCCCTACAATACACACGCAATGCTATTTAATAGTTCTATGGGAACAGTCCTAGTGAACCCATTCTGCAGATGAGGAAAATGAGATTCGGATTACATGATTCACCCAAGGCCTTCTGTTAAGGGAAGGTGGAAGAACTTGAACTCAGGTTGGCTCCACTGCTGAGCATGACATATTTGTGATGTCCTGTTGTGTTTTGCCTTTAGGCCCAATGATCCACGCTGAGGTGGGGGACTCCATCCTCATCATCTTTAAGAACAAAGCCAGTCGGCCCTATTCCATCACAGCCCAGGGTGTGGAGGATTCAAACAGTGGGAAGCGTCTTGAGGTGCCTGTTACAAAGCCGGGTAAGTCATACACAAGGTCTGCTCCATCCTGATGAGGTCACCAGGATCTCCTCTTCTGGTCTTTGAGGGTCTTGGATAGTTCTCTTAGGTGTGTCTCAGCCGCTGCCTAGTCTCCAGGGCTATGAGCTCATCATGTATCCAGTGACCCAGAACTTGAAATTCTTAGGTCCCTGTCACAAACCTCACAGGGTAGTCAGGGACACCAATGACGAACACACCCAGTGGTACCTTGGGTCAGACATCATATTCTACGTTTGAAATAACAAAAGAACAGAGTGGCAAATAACTAGGCCAGGACCTTGGTGGACGGCAGTGGTGACTCTGTTCGACCCCTTCACCACACATTGCTCTGAAGTGAGCAAGTTGAGCTGAGGGAACAGAAGGGGACACAACGAGCAATTTCAGGAGGAACATGGATTATACATAAGTTCTAAATGGTAGATAATTTTTTGAAATATTCACGTGAAGGTTTTTATGTAGTCATAAATATTCAACTCCTTTGAGTACATACTAAGGAACACAATCACTGGCTTGTGTGGTGAGAATATGGTAGTTTTTAAAGAAACTGTCAAACCGTCTTTAGAAGTGGCTGTACTATTTTGTATTCCCACCGTGAATGAGAGGGCCTTCTTGTCCCGTATCCTCACCCGTATTTTCTGTTTTAGACTTTGGTCATTCCAACAGGTCTATGGTGGCATCAGCTCACTACCTTAATTTGCAGTGCCCCAATGACATATGACTTTGATCATCTTTTCACTACATGCTTGCCCTCTGCATGCCTTCCTTGGTGAGTGTCTGGTGAGTCTTCCCTGAGTTCAGTCCCTGGAAGAACTCATGTGAAAAGTTAGATGTGGTGGCGTGCATCTGTTATCCCAGTGCTCGTATGGTGAGATGGGAGGCAGACAAAGAAGAATCAGCAAGAAACTATAGTCCAGCTCAAGTATGTTCCACAGCAGAGACAGAGAGAGCCCCAGCCTCAATAAAGTGGAAGGCAAGAACTGACTCCTGATAGTTGTCTCCTGACCATAGGCATGCCATGACACATACCGCCCATACTCACACACATCATCATCATACACATGTACACGCATACAGTAATAATAAATACATTTTGTAAAATAAAAAGTAAGCAGCCCCTATCAATTTTGGCCTTTTAAAATCAAGTCATTGTATTTAGTACTTTTTGCTGCTGTGATAAAACACTGTGTCTAGGGCAGCTTAGAGAAAAAAGCATTGATTTGGGCTCACCGTTTCCGAGGGACAAGATCCATAATGTTGGAGGAGGCGTGGCATCAGGCAACTGGAGTGGGAAGCTGAGAACTCACATCTTCAGACACAAGCACAGAGCAAACTGAAAGTGGGGTGTGGTTATGAACTCTCAAATGCACCTCCAGAGATGCATTCTCCAGCAGGGCCCCACCTCTAAAGGTTCCTTAACTTCCCAAACAGTGTACCAACTGGGGGAACAAGGTTTGACTACATGAGCATGTGGGAGACACTTCTTATTCACACCTCCACAGCCATCATTCAACAAACATTTACTGAACACCTTTACTTTGCTACTGGATAAACAACAGGTTATTCCAATTTAAAGAACACCACACCTGCAGCCACTTGCCTTTCTGAAGCTAAATACCAGCTGTTTGTCTGGTCATTCATACGGCAAAGGAGCTTCAAAGAGACATAATAGAAATCACACCTCAAGTTGTATCCCTACCCACTGTTACATCAAAAAAAAAAAAAAAAGAAAAAAGTGAAGTTCCATGGATGCATCACTTCTGTTTTGCTTTGTGTACAGACACTAAGGCAAAGGTTCATTGTTCCGATAGGATGGAAATGGGGTGTAGATGGTTCCAAGAAGCTAATGACTGGGAACAAGCTCAGTTGAGTCTTCTGCAATGTGGCTATCGTGCTGGTTAATATGGATATATTGACTCGGCAAGATCCTGGGCCAGCCACAGTGATGTGTAGATATGGTGCCTACTCATAGGGGGTGTGTACACTTGTTATTAAAGCATAAAAAAGTCAACTGGGTGTGGTGGTGTGTGCCTGTGAGTACTCGGGAGGGTCAGGTGAGAGTCCTCAGTCTGAGGCCAGTTTAGTCTGTCAGCAGCAGCGGGAGATACAGCCGTCGACCTCTTACCCTCTACCTGACGCTGTTGCCTATGGGGCTCAAGGAGGAGTTCTTTCCAGTAGCCTACACATGGGTGTAGCAGGGATCATGACTTCTGCATGGAAAAGAATTTCATGATCAGCATGGAGCAAAATTGGAGTTCGTTAAGAAGAGGACCGCACACCCAAGGGGTTGGGATGCGCTTCTCAGGGGGCTACAGAGCCACAGCTGTGTACGTGGCTCTGTAGCTTCTGATGTCACGTTGTGCAAATGATGCAATTTACAGCCAGGTTCAAAGATGGAGCAAAGTTTAAAGATTCAGTTTAAAATGAAACTTACTTAATTGTCTTTCTGTAAAGAACTTCCTCTCGTTATATAGGTGAAACCGAAACATGGTTTATGGTGTGCTGTTGGAGTTTATGAGGGGTACTGATAAGGATATTCAAGGGTCACGGGGTTTAAGACACCCTTAAGCCTGGCTCTTTACCGTTCAGAGTATGGACTCCACCAAGGCAGCCTACACAGTGGGTTTTGTTGTTTGTATGAAGCATGGAACTGAGGGACTTCATTCCCTTCTGTGACCCCGGTTTCCTGTTATTTTGTCTTCATTTGGTGCTACATTGGGAGACTTTGTTTCAGAAACAAAAACACAAACAGAAAGTTAACATTTATTGACCACTGGTAGTGTGAAGCATTGCCTCCATGTATTTAATTATATAATTTCAATTAATCCTTTAAAAAAATCTCAAAGCGTGAAGACTAACCCAGTTTACTGGTAAGGAAACTGTAGACCAGTGAAGTTAAGTAGTTTGTCAAGTATCAGTTAAAAAGTTCCAGCCAGATGTGGTCATACATGCTGAGCAGTTCAGAAGCCGAGGCAAGAGGATTGTGAGTTTGAGGACAGCCTAGGTTATATGGTAAGACTTCCCCCTTGCCCTGCCCCCGACAAAAATAGTCTGGGGAAGAAACTTAAGGAAGGAGGAGCTCCAGGTCACAGTTCATCATGTCAGGGAAGTCATGGTAGCAGGAACATGAGATGGTGGGTCTGCATCAGTGGTCAGGAAGCAGAGAGAAATGGATGCTGGTTCTCAGCTTGCCTTCTTTTTATTCTGTCCAGGATGCAGCCCATGGGACAGAGCCACCCAAAGTGACACTTCCCACCTCAGTTAACAAGCTCAAAGTGGACAAGCTCAAAGGTTACCCTAATCTGGATAACCCCTGTTATCTAGGTTGTATGGCACAGGTCTAACTAGACTAGATGCTGTAGACATGCCTGCAGCCTGTCTGCTAGGCGATTGGAGATCCTCTCTAGCTGGCAATCAGGGTTAATGAGACATCATGATATTAGAGACAAAGATGGAGATCCTTGAGGACAAAATGTGCCAAATTCAAGCAGGATAAACAGTGGACTGTGAAATACATCTTTACGTCCTGAATGTTAGTTGACAATAGAAACATGGAAGCTAAGGGAAGGCAGGACCCTGAAATCACACAGATGTGCCCTACAGTTTGAACCCGTGGGAATCAAGGTGTGAGTTTAGTAAGAACATGTCTGGAAAATGAGAAATTATCTCCACTAACTAGAATATATAAAGATCTGCTTGGAGTTCTTCAGGTAAATCTAATAACCAATTTCAATTTTCTCTTTAATTTCAGGAGAAATAAAAACTTACAGATGGAACGTCCCCAAGAGATCGGGTCCCGGGCCCTCTGATCCTAATTGTATCCCGTGGGTGTACTATTCAACCGCAAACTTTGTCAAGGTAAGGTGGAGAGAGGAACCGGGGTGGTTGCAAGGTGACTATTGAAGCCATCCCCGTTCTGTGGGCACATGTAAAAGCGGTATGACTTAGAACAGGGGTCTCAAACGATCACCACTGGCCAAATCCAGCTGCATCCATCCATCAACACCATCCACCGGTGTAGCAGAGGCAGTATGACCCACAAAGCAAAAAAAAAAAAAAAAAAAAAAAAAGTTTAATATACAGTTATAAAGCATTATATACTTTATATAATGCTTTACAACTGTTTTAAATTTTATAACTGCTGGTATAGAAAAATAAAAATGAAAAACTATTTAATTTCCAGCTACAGAACCTTCAAGATAATTTGAATCACATGAGAATTTGCCAGTTTGAAAGGAAACAAGTGTCATCTAGTAGAATTTGTTTATGGTTTTGGGAGGCAGGAAATCTTTTCCTTTCAATTACATTTATGTCTGTGTACATAAACACATGTTGCATGCCACAACTCACATGTAAAGGTTAGAACACAACAGAGAAGTAGGTTCTCTCCTTCTGCCATGTGGGTCCCAGGGATAGAGCTTGTGTCATCAGGCTTGGTGGCCAGTCTTTCCTGGCTGAGCCATCTCACACTGCCAGGGCTCAGGGACAGAAGCACACCCCAAGTTTAATTAAAACTACAGAACCTTTGGATCATAAATAGTCTGAGGAATAAAAAGATTCAATGCCGACTTTGAGTTATGTACCCTTGTATGTAAAACTACAGTGATGTTTAATCATGTGACATAAACCAAAGCCCAAACCACAGTCATAGCCTATGCAAAATGTAATCATTTCTAAAGTGAGGCGTTATCTTCACCTTCCTCTCTCTCAGTGGCACATTTCATATTAGGAATCAATGACCTAGAGTTCAGGAGATAAGCGCACACAGGTAATTTGGAAAAGTACATTTGTATATGAGGAGCATGGGAACCTTATTTGTTATTCCAAGTATAAATCTCAAACCTATTGAGTACTGGGGATATGCAAATTACAACTGACGTGGAATCAGCCAGGGCCAGAGGAGGCAGTGTCTACACTAGAATGGCGGCAGGTGGGACGATGTCACATTTAACCCCTCATTAACCTTGGTTACTTTTTCCTCCAGGATACGTACAGTGGTTTGATGGGGCCTCTCATCACATGCCGAGAAGGGATATTGAACGAAAAGGGAAGAAGAAGTGACGTAGACTACGAATTTGCTCTGTTGTTCCTGGTGTTTAATGAGAATGAATCATGGTATCTGGATGACAATATTAAGAAGTATCTCAATAAAGATCCACGGGATTTCAGGCGCACAGATGATTTTGAAGAAAGCAACAAAATGCACGGTATGCAGGCCTTTAAAGAGAGGCTGGTGTTGAGACAGGTCACTGCTGAGACCCCAGCCCCCTCCTCTGAACCCTCCTCTCCTCCAGGGACAGGGGAAGAAAGCCCTTTCCAGAGTGAACCAACCTAACCACTGAGCCAGTTTGGGGAAAGCTGTCGCTGAGACCGTTAAGCTGTGAAGAAGTAATTTTTTTAAAGATCAAATTGTCACTTGTTGATAAGTTTTAATGTGAATCCATGACAGCTTCTGTGCAGTCAAAATTAAGGGTTTGGATGAATTCTCTGGAACATGAAATGTCACTCGTGAACTTTATTTAGTGTGTGTATGTTACTGAATTGGGTGTCATTTAAGGAAGTTTGAGTGGTGTGTTTGCATCGACACACTCACACTCACCATGATCTACATTTAAACCTCCAGGTTTATGAGGATTAGAACGTGGTGGTGGGATCCCCCATCCAGATGTTCTTTCTTACCCATCTCAGCAGTTTCTCAGCAGGTTCTCAGTTTTCAGCAAATGGAACTTACTTGGTTGTGCCATGACACACAGACTTAAAGGTTGGTAGGAAGCGGAGGTGGAGTCACCACTGTAGAATCCAGCCTGCTTTGCTCACAAGGAGGATTGTTTAGCCTGCCTGATGCTCTCTTTTTAGAGACCCAGTTGTGCTTATTCTGGTTCTTAGAAAGTGAAGCATTAAGAGTACAATGGACACAGATCCAAATGGATTCATTTTGTGTGTGTGTGTGTGTGTGTGTGTGTGTGTGATTTATCTTTTACATATACATATGTTTTGCATGCACATACATGTGCTAGATTCTTTGTGGCTTAGTCTACTCGGGTATAGTATGGAATAAATCTTACTTCTCATCAGTACATTTGCAGTCTACTTCCTAAAGAGGCATGCAGAATAAATGAATAAGCACCTTGTTTGTAGTTGGAAGATTTCCTGTGTCCTGCCTGGCTGTGGTAGGGACAAATCTCTCACTCACAGCCCTGCAGCCTTTTATAAAATAATTACACAGAGACTTAATATTAATTATAACTGCTTGGCCATTAGCTCAGGCTTAATACTGACTAGCTCTTACACTTAAATTAGCCCATAATTCTTATTTATGTTTAGCCACATAGCTGGTACCTTTTCTGAGTTCTGCCTTGTCATCTTGCTTCCTCTGTGTCTGGCTGCGACTCCTGACTCAACCGTCTTCTTCCCAGAATTCTCCTTGTCTTCTTGCCTATACTTCCTGCCTGGCTACTGGCAATCAGCATTTTATTTATCAACCAATCAGAGCAACACACATCCACAGCATACAGAACGACATCCCACAGAACCTGTTATTTGAGATGTAGCTCTGGGAAGCTTTTTTTTTCCCCCCAGATCCCTACATGCAAAGATTTCCTGGTTATCTGAATTTTGGATCTAGAACGGTGGGGCCATTGGCAAGCATGAGTGAGGCTGGCTCCTGTCTATCAGGCAGATTAGAATACTAGTAGTGAGCTGGAGAGATTAATCAGCAGTTAACAGCTCTGGCTGTTCTAGAGGAGCCGGGTTCAATTTCCAGCACCCATATGGCAGCTCACAACTGTCTGTAAACTCCAGTTCCAGGAGTTCTGATACCCTAACGTAGACATAGATGCAGGCAAAAAAATATCAGTGCACAAAAAATAAAAATAAATAATTAAAAAATCAGAATACTAGTAGCCTAGACCTTGAACCATTTCTACCACTGGGGTAAGCGGATTGTCCTCCACTGACCTGAAGCTATTTTATTTTCATCTTCTTAGCCATTAATGGAAAGATATTTGGAAACCTCCCTGGCCTCATAATGATGGAAGACACAATGACTAACTGGTATCTGCTGGGAATAGGAAGCGAAGTGGACATCCACACCATCCATTACCATGCAGAGAGCTTTCTGTTCAAAGTAAGTGTCCGTGAAGTGTTCGAGGGCGACAGTTAAGGCCATTCAACAGGAAGGGAGTTAATTGGCTATAAAGCCTATGGCAGGCTCATATTAGAGACTAGAACAGGGTGGCCACACCCTTGCCCTGCTGTGTATTTCTCAATGTTTATGCCTATATCATTTCTCATAACACACCAGCTTCTCTGAATTTCAGATGAGAGTTTTTCCGTCGGTGGTCTGGCCATAATTGTGACCACCGTGGAGTATGCTGCTAACACTGTATGTGAACTCCCATGGTGTTTGGGGGCTTTCCCTGATCCTTCCCTCTGCTCCCCTTCCTTCTCCTCCCCTTCCCTCTCCTCCCTTCCCCTTCCCTCCCCTCCCCTCTCTTCCCTTCCCCTTTCCTCCCTTCCCTCTCCTCCCCTCTCCTCCCTTCCCCTTCCCTTCCCTTCCTCCTTCCCCTTCCCTTCCCTCCTTCTTTCTTTTCCTTCCCTCTCATCTCTATTTCCTTTTCTCCTCGACCAGTTAACAAAGCAGCCCTATCTAGCAAAGGAGATATGTGAGCTGGGCGTCATCTTGACTTCTGCTCGAGAGCTGGGCTGCACCACACGTGAACTTCTGCTGTGTGGGCAGTGACGGCTACACAGTAGAACCGCCTTCGGAGCTGTTTAAAGAACACACCTCATCCCAGACCCGACAAATCTAAAGTCTAAACACTCTGTCATCTTGGGTGCTGTTTCTTTCTACAAGAAAGTGGAAACAGAGCCAAATCCGATGCACAAGGAAGCAGGACCAGTCCCACACTAGTGTACAAGAACCAACAATAAGCCACTGAAACATCCATGTTTCAAAACACATCAGGTGTTAGCCATCAGTGATTAGAGTGTCACAGATTAGTTTTCAGAAAGTGCCTTTTTCAATATACATTTCTAATATTAAGTTAAAAAATCATAAAATTATAAAAAGTTCATCTACACATTATATATGTTTAAAATGAAGATTTAATTCACATTGCATAAAATCCCACTTGTTGTAAGATTCTTGTTTTTTTGTTAGCACAGTGGTCTAACCAGCAATCGAAGCAGAGAATCTCCATCACCACCCACCCCACTCCACCCCCCGCTACCCCTGCAGGTCACTTCAGCCAAGCCTGAACATTTGACAGCACCATTCTGTTTCTATCTCTGCTATAACCTGGATGTGTTTCCCCAAAGTCACGTGTTGGAGACTTGATCCCCACTCCTATCATGGGGGCAGCTGGGGCCTGATGGAAGATGACAAGTTTCAGGGTAGAGTTCTCATGAATGGAGAGATGCCAGTCATGTTACTGAGGCTACGAATTTGACCTGTTGCTCTCCACATTGTATCCTTGTGCCTTTAGCCATGGGACAGTGCAGCAAAAAAGCACCTACCAGGTCAGGCCCCTTCACCCTGGACTCCCACCCTCCCAAACTGCAAGTAAGAAATCCCTGTTCCTGGGCCTTTCAGATGGCTCATCAGGCAAAGGTGCTTGTCCTGCAAGGCTGATAACCTGAGTTTGACCCCCAGGACCCACAGTGTAAGCAGAGAACCAATTCTTCCCTAGAGCTGTCCTCTGACCTCTACACATGCACTATGGCATGCTTATGCATACACACAGACAGACAGACAGACAGACAGACAGACACACACACACACACACACACACACACACACACACACAGAAAGAGAGACAGACAGACAGATGTTAAATTCTAAAAAGAAATTAAAATAAGAAATTTCACAGATTATATATGTAGAGTTCCAGTATTCTGAATATTGTATAGAAGCCATGCAACTTGCAACATATGAAGTCTGGCCTGTTTAGTTCAGCATAGATGTTTGGTCTCATGCATCTGGCATATGTGGCAACTTTGTTTTACTTGATGACTGAGTCATAACTCATCATATGGATACAGGGCAGTTTATTACTTTTCCCAATAAGAACTGTGAGAGTTTTTTCAAGGAGGGTCAAAGTCATTATAAACAGATGCACACATTTTTGCACGAGTTCAAGGTTTTATTTGCTAGAGAAAATGTGCTAAATTGCTAAACCATGTGGTAAATGTGTAGTTGGAATTCTCTTTGGGCCACCAACCAGTTCCCAAATAAAGACAAAGAGAATTACTATTAATTATGGATATTAGGCCTAGCTTACACTTGTCCCACTAGCTCTTTTAACTTAATTTAACCTGTTTCTATTCATCTACATTCTGCCTTGGGCTTTTTACCTTTCTTTCATTTGAATGTCCTGCTTTGCTGCTTCCTCCATGTCTGATTGGCCCCTCGCATCTCCTTGTCATCTCTTTTTCTTTCTTCTTTAAGCCTAAATTCCTCCTCCTCCTTACTTTTCCTGCCCAGAAGTTCCACCTATACCTCCTCCCTCGCTATTGGCCATTTAGCTTTTTATTAGACCAATCAGGTACCTTAGGTAGGCACAGTAATACAACAACACATCTTTACATAATTAAACAAATGCAACACATCTTTGCATAGTTAAACAAATATTCTGCATCATTTCCCCCTTTTGTCTAAATAAAAATAAAGGTTTTTAGCTTTAACACATTAAAACTATATACAATAAGAACAATTATCAAGTAAGAATTACATTTACAATATCCAGTCCATTTGCATTTGGCAAATTCAGAGAAAATACTCCATTATCTATCGTATCTTGGTGAGTCCAAAGTCATGTACCTAATTTACTTTCTATCCTAACTTGTATTACTAACCCAAAATTATCTTTTTAGACCTCAAAACGTTTTCTTAGATAAACAATTTAAGCTTTTATGTTTCTCAACTTTATAAACTTTATATCTCTTAGGTAAGTTTCTTTTCTGAATTTGGTAACAAGGAAAACTATAACTATAACTATCTCATTTTCAACTCCATCAGAGACCCAAAAAGGATATAATATCACCTGATTAAATAGGAAGTGCAGAACAAACAACTTCCAAAACTATAGAAATGATGGAAGCAGCTGGCCACCTGGACAGTCACCCAAGCTTCCTCTGTACCATTGTGGCATCCATCTTCAGCCTACAGACCTAGAATATCTGACAGACTTTTCTGTGAAGCAGGAAAATTGAAGGACTGTCCTGCCTTGTCTTGGCAAAGTTTGGCAGTCTTTTTTCTTTGTGTCCTGCTTATCCAGTTTGCACAGTACACTGTCATCAGTTGCTTTATTTGAACTGATGCATAAAAGCATAAATAATGTACATTTCTAGGGTACAGTGTGGTATTCTCATTCATATACACATCGACTAACGTGCAAATCAGGGTGGGACCATCTGTCTCCTCAAACAGCACTTGTTTTGGCAAAACATTCAAGATCCTCTCATCCAGCTTTTTTACTATGCAGTACCTGGTTATTGTCTGTAGACAGCCTGTTGAACAAGACAACACCAGCACTTCTTGCTTCTGACTGTACCTCCCTATCAACCCTCTCCGCTCCTGCCTTCCTCATACTCTTCCAGCCTCTGATCACCACCACGCCACACTCAGCCTCTGAGATCAGCTTCTTCACCGTCCACTAGTAAACACTTTTTCAAATCAGAGTAATATCAGTTCATAAAGGGAGTTTGAAAGTGTTCTTTTTGCCTCCAGCTTCTGGAAGAGTCTGTTTAGGATTGCTGGTACTCTTCAACTTTGTGATTGAACTTGTCAGCAAAGCCATTTGGACTTATTGGAAGGTGTTAATATGATTTGTATTTATTTTTTACAATCAGTACTACTCAGGCCACCTACTTCTTTTTCTTTTTCAAAAATCTATTTTATGAGCTGGGGGTGGTGGTGCACACCTTGGGATTAAAGGCAGGAGGATCTCTGTGAGTTCAAGGCCATTTTGGTCTATGTAGTGAGTTGTAGGGCATCTGGGACTACATAAAGAGACACTGTCTCAAAAAAGAAAAAAAATGTGTATGAGTTTTTGCCTGCAAGTATGTCTGTACACCATGGGTATGCCTGGTGGCCACAGAGGTCAAAGGCGGCACTGGATCCCCTGGAACTAGAGTTGCAGATGATTGTGAATCTTCTTTCTGCAAATGGTCTTAGTCACTGACCATCTCTCCAGCCCCCACCTATTTTTTCTTGAATGGTCACTGATAGCTGTTTCCTTTAAAGTTGTTGACAGCCTATAAGTTGTAATCTGTGAACACAGAGCTGTTTGTTTGCAGTTCTTGTTTTTCATAGTAAGATCTTAGTGGTGTTCTTTTTCCTTCCCCATAGCTGTGGTTCTGTCTTCTCCCTCCTTCCTGCCCTTCCTCTTCTTCCCCTCCCCTGGGTCAATATCTGGAGATTTGCAGTAATGCTTTATTGCTGTATAACAAATCACTCTAAAGCTCAGTGGCCCAAAACAATAAACATTTACTATCTTGGTCTCTCTGGGTCAAGAGTCTGGAGGAGTCGGGCTAGCTGACCTGTATTTTGTGTCTCTCATGAGGCCCAATAAAAACATCTAGGCTTTAGTTATTAATGGTTTGACTGGAACCGCAGAATCCATCTGCAAGCTCACCTATGTGTCTGTTGACTGAAGGCTTAATTTCCCATCACATGGGTATGATGAGGGAGCTGGCTTCAGCCAGACTGACTAAGAGAAAGGAGAGCTAGAGAAGAACTAACTCATCAATATGTCTTTTATGGCTAATGCTACCATGTACCACATACCACACACACATGCTAACCTCCTGCGACTCAAGAGGGAACTGTGAAGGTTATATGAGTATCAGGATAGGAGGGGTGTTAAGGCCACTGTGGATGTTCATCACTGCAAGTTTATTCAATCGATCTGTTAAGAGAACAAAACCCAGCTCTACCTTCCTTCATCTCTGTTGTGTTCTGCTCTTGCTTTCATTGATTTTTGCCATTTTTTCATTCCTTCCTTCTGCTTACTGTGCCTCTTCACTCTTCTTTTTCTTCTGCCATGCTGAGGAAAAGAAGCCATGGGCTACGTCTTTTGACTTTTGCAGATAGATAAGTCCTACCGAGAAGATGTGTATGATCTCTTTCCCGGGACCTTTCAAACCATTGAGCTGTTTGCTGATCACCCAGGGACGTGGCTGCTGCATTGCCACGTCTCTGACCACATTCACGCCGGCATGGAGACCACCTACACTGTCCTCCGGAACATAGGTACTGTCTGTCAGTGATGCCAGCTCATGGCATCAATCTTCCCATAGACCTGGAAAACAGGAGGCATGAGAAAACCACAGGTACAGACCCCAAGGGGCTCAAAGTCAAGTAAGAGAGACAAATAAGTGAATATGTAACCACAAGGGAGAAAGATGTGCAGAAACAGAGTGCAGAGAACAGGGTCCAGAGGCAGTGGGAGGAGGGCATGTTTGATAGTCTGGGGTGTTAACAAGGCATAAGATGCCATGATCTAAAGAGGGATCTCAATGGATGAGCAGACACCCGGGAGGTGGAGGGAGTGGTACTTGATACTGCTGTTAAATGGCCCGGTAGGAATTCAAGAAGGATGGCACAATTGGGGTAGGGGTAAAAAGACACAACTTTCATGTGCCATGAAAAGGGTCTCCATTTCTAATTGGTCAACTCATATATATAAATATATATTATATTATATTATATTATATAATAAATAATAAACAGTATATTATATTATATATAATAAAATATTATATATAAATATATATGTATATTTGTCCAGACAACAGGATTCCATATTCCACCAAGTCCCCTTCTGGAGCAGGGTCCCATGCTGTCACAGTGCCCTCCAAAGGTAATGACATCCTCTCCCAACCCTGTGTGAGTGCCCCCGTGTTTACTACATAAGGGAGGCAAGTACCTGATGCTCCACTTTTCTTTCTCACAGAACAACCTGGCAAGGAAGACCTCTATTTCTTTGGCAAGAACTTGCGCCCAAGAGGAGCCAAGGCAGCCCTGGTCATCCTGTTCATCCTGGGACTCCTCCTTCTGGTCGCCACTGTGATTCTCTCCCTCAGACTCCGCTCTTCGAGGAGGCAGATGGCTTACAGGGAAGTCCAGTCCTGTGCACTCCCCACAGATGCTCTGTGAATGCTCTGGTCTTCCTCAGCGGGAGGGGTCAGGTTCCATGACTGGCCACACAGTGGCTAACAGGGAAACTGGACCAATGCATTGTTCACCAAGGAACTTTGACACTGTATCCTAGATCAGGCTTCTGAGCCTCTGGAATGTCATCCAAAGCAATGTGCTTTTATTTATTTATTTTTTTAACTGGCTGTGAATGATTCTCAGGTATAAAGTACATGAAAAAGGAGAATGCACTGAATTGGGATCTACCAACCACCAGTCTGTTGGGTGAACAAGTCACTCAGGGGGTACCTTCTGAAAGATGTTTTTATAGTTTGAAATCAAACAGTGCTTCCTCGGCTAGCCACCACGGTTTCCAGATGAGTGGCTTCTAGAAAATATCAGGGTGCCTGGGACAACTGTCTGTCTGGAATCACACTAACAAGTGAGATTGGCCCCTCAGTTGTTCAGGGTGAACAAGTTTCTGAGGAGTTCGTGGGAATGTCCCAGTCAGTATGAGCTGATGGAATGGACCACATGAATCTTTCAGGGGCTTCCGGTAGCTCTCCTGGCCTCGCCCCCTTGGATGCAGAGACCCTGTGCATTGTTCGTTATACAAGCCAAAGTTATATGGTTATTTATTTCATTGCTGCTATTTTCAACTCAACCTGTAGGAATACTTGAATGTTTACAATTCACTTCGTGCTACATTTTCACCATGTGCCTCCTTGGCAACGTCTGTATTTTCAAAAATCAACTAGAGGATTTTTGTTTCAGGAAGCCGGAGGCTAGAAGCAGTGAAGGAGCAGGCTTGGCTTCCTCACTGTAAGCCAGAGACTCACTGTCTGGGCTTGAACCCTGAGTCTGACTTTTCATTCATTTAGGGGGCATTTTTCCATATCTCCATGGTCTGTGAAAGTTACAATTTCATCAATGCAACTGATTGGCCGGGGGGAGAAAGGATCTCTTAAAACCCTGCATTCCGCGCTTGTTAAAGACATAGTCTTGAGAGGAGGGAGGGCAGCTAGAATTGGGGAGTCCTGGTGGATTTCAAACCATTCAATCAGCTTCGGAAATAAGGGTTCTAGCTGCCAAGGCTCACAGGCAAACACGGAAGACTGAACAACAAAGCTAAGCACCTAAGGACACAATGCATCCTCTCTGTAGGTACCCTAGACATTAGATGAAGATTGATAAAAGCAACATTGTTTATTACTAGACTGGGAAATCTACCTTAGCTCAGGACAAGCTGCCCTGGGATGCTGTGGCCAGACACATGATGTTAGACCACTGCCTCAGCAGTGGGTCACTTGAATGTCCAGGTGAACGAGTAGGACCTAGTAAATACTCTGGTGAAGGGATCGCTCATGCTTTTGTTTTCTTTAATCTTCTTGGTGAAGGGAAATGGATAGAAACCACAGTCTTAACATAAAACAGAAGCAACTGCTAACCGTTCTGTTTGTAGTTTGCTTAAGCGCCTTGTCAAACAGGGTACCACATGATTTTGAATTCCAGCCTGCTAACCACTGACAATGTGATTTTGTAGCTTACTGAAGTGCCTGCTCTGTGGAGCTCATGCATGGTAGGCTGTACGATTACATGAGAAGTATGGTGAGCACCTATGACTTACCTTTAGTAAGTCAAAAACTTGTTTGTTGTAAAAGTTCTCTTCTCCTTTTTCACTTATTTTTTTTTAATGAAAACAAACCACAAAGTAGTTTTATCGCACTATTTCTCTTTTTAATAAAGTTTCATATATTCTAAAATGGCAAATTTGCTTTCTTTGTTTTCACTCAGGATTACCTGTCATTTAAAAAGTGGTTAGAACAGACTATTGGAGCTGGAGAGATGGCTCAGTGGTTCAGAGTACTGGCTGCTCTTCCAGAGGACCCAGGTTCAATTCCCAGCACCCACATGGCAGCTCACAACTGTCTGTGACTCCAAGATCTGACACCCTCACACAGACACACATGCAGGCAAAATACCAATGCACATAAAATAAAAATAAATATATTATTAAAAAAGGAAAGAACTATCTTAGATATTTATCCTCTATAACTATGTCAGTTGTACCTATTAAAGGGAACAAAATCATATATCATCACAAATACTAAAATGTGACTCATTCTTCTGAGATAATCACCATTTCCTTCTCTCACCATAGAGGAGGTGTCCTTGCTTCTGGCAGGGCCAGGCTCTCTCTACTTGGCCCTGGACCTCACCCCCTTTTGCTTTCTCAAAGACCTCCATTCCCTCTACCATCAGTTTTTTCCTTCTACATCGTTCTATGAAGTAAGTTGCCATCCACGGCCACCATTAAGAATGGAGAGCAAGGAGAAATTTTCCTTAACTTATAACTCAGTGTCTCTCTTTAGTGCAGACTGTAAAGAACTGCTCACACCTGCCTCCTGTACTGTTACCCCAAGCACTCTTTAGGCAACATCAATGGCCTCCTGTATATTAACCCAGGCACTCTTTAGGCTACATCAGTGGCCTCCTGTACTGTTACCCCAAGCACTCTTTAGGCAACATCAATGGCCTCCTATACTGTTACCCCAAGTACTCCTTAGGCTACATCAGTGGCCTCCTGTACTGTTACCCCAAGTACTCTTTAGGGTACATCAATGGCCTCCTGTACTGTTACCCCAAGCACTCTTTAGGCTACATCAGTGGCCTCCTGTACTGTTACCCCAAGCACTCTTTAGGCTACATCAGTGGCCTCCTGTACTGTTACCCCAAGCACTCTTTAGGCTACATCAGTGGCCTCCTGTACTGTTACCCCAAGCACTCTTTAGGCTACATCAGTGGCCTCCTGTACTGTTACCCCAAGCACTCTTTAGGCTACATCAATGAACTAAAATCATCCAACCAGTCAGGAAGCCCAGCCTTGCATCCCAACCAGGTGTCATCAAGAGGATATCCCCAATACTGTTTCCAGAGGCTTCTCCACTTGTATCTTACTCTCAGGCACGAGGAACAGTTCCTGCCTTCCGGACAACTTTCTAGTCCTCTGTCTCTGCAACATGGCTCCCCAGCCTTCCATCTTCATTTCCTCTCATTCTTTGGCTAGCTCCTCCCCTGACCTCTGAACGCTGGCATCCCCCAGAACTTGACACTGGGCCCTTTGTGCTCCTACATCTTTGAAAAATTACAAGTTTACTATCCTTATTAGTGTGTGTGTGTGTGTGTGTGTGTGTGTGTGTGTGTGTGTGTGTGATGGCGTAGGTGTGTGGATGTGTCATGGCATGCATGTGGATGTCAGAGGAAAACTCTTGAGAATCAGTTCTCTCCTTCCACCGTGGGTTCCAGGGGCTGGACTCAGGTGTTCAGGCTTGCGACCCAGTACCTTTCTTCACTGAGCCTTCACACTGGCTCTGTTATAACTCAGTGTCTCTCTTTAGTTATCCTCACAGTCAGCAATGCTCCTTAAGATTCCATACCCTCATCCCCAAAGCTCTGAATGGGATCTTGGAAAGGGTTCTGTAGGTGTGTGATAAGCTAAGGATCTTGTTGATGATGGAGAGTTTGTCTTGGATTATCCTTAAATGTAACCACAAGTATCCTTATAAAAGAAAAGCAGTCAGTGGGTCTGTGGCTCAGTGGAAGAGCTCTTGCCTAGAATGTACAAGGCCCTGTGTTCAACCCCCAGCCCTACAATAAAATAAAACCATCAATCAGGGTGTGGTGGCTCACACCTTTAAACCTAGCCCTTGGAGTCAGAGGTAAGGGAACCTCTGAATTTGAGGCCAGCATGGTCTATATAGTGAGTTCCAGAACAGTCAGGACTACACAGAGAGAACCTGGCTCAAAAATAAATAACTAAAATGATAACATAAATTTAAATATAAGATAATAAAGCGGAAGGTGGATGTGCATGACTACGCAAGACCCTGCACTCCTGACTCCGGGAGGGACGAAGGGCCAAGGGATGCAAGCACATAGGCGGAGAAACTGTAAAGGGCCCAGATGCATCCTCCTGAAGGCTCCTGAGACATCTGACCTTAACACCTTGACATTTGGTTCCAACTTGAGAGGTCCAGGGTGCTAGAAGAAACACGATCACTGAGTTTGCTGTGTCTGCCTGCCGTCCTCACTGTGCATCATTCATCCACCCCATGGGTCTGAAGTTCATCATACGCTAATAAATTCAAAACCTTTTCTCCAACCCTGGCTTTGATTGCAGGCCCGTGGGTCCCGTTTGGTAGGGTGTTGCAACAGCTCCCTGCACAATGCCATTCTCGTGCCTTCCACGCACTGTCCACAGAGCTGTCTGTTGCTATGCTCTTCCAAATCCGGTCAGCTCACTTCCTGGTGAGCACTCTAACATCTTTCCATTACACTTTTAATGGCTCCAGACTCTTTACCCAGGTCTGTGAGGCCCAGCCTGGGGCAGGGGGGCCATGCCCACCTCTCTAGCTTCTTGGGTTCTCTCCTGCTCCTGCTTTTTATCAGTTGCTGCTCCTGGGAGTTCTTGCCTCAGGGCCTTTGCACATGCTCCTTTCTGTGACTTTTATTCTCTTGGCTCTCTCCAGGATCCTATTCCTCTCTCTTAGGTTTTCACTTCAGACACGAGTTCCCCAGACTGCCTTCTCCACTGTGGTCCCTATCTCTGTTATGTCCCATCTCTGATGTTCTCCTTTGTGGCATCCTCATGGTACGTAATCATTTCGTCTGTTAGCTTCAGTTTTCTCTGTTGTCTTTGGTGGGCGTGGAAGCTCCCTGGAAGTGAGAACTATTGATCTGGTCTGCTTGATGCTGCACCTACAGAGCAAACATCCATGCACTGCACAGCAGCTGCTCAGCAAATATTTCTCCAAGGAGTGCGTGACGACGTACACAGCTCAGGCAGCCCGGTGAGTGGGACTGTTTTGGCTTCGACGGTTTTCATTGCTAAAGATCTTGTAATCAAATGCCGAGGATGTCAAGCAAGCACACCAGTTTGCGGGGCTGGCTGTAAGGCCACACCCACCCTGGGTCACTCTGCTGCCAGGAAGGGGTAGGGGCAGGGCAGACTTGATGTCATTTACTCTCCAAGTGCTCCTTATCATTATCAGAAGGCAGTGCCATCACAAAACAAAGGACATGAGAATCTCTCTCTCTCTCTCTCTCTGTGTGTGAAAGACACACACACACACACACACACACACACACACACACAAAATATTTCCATAGTGGCTCATTACTGGCGCCAACATACAATTCTATTGCAAGATGGAATACTAGGAGAATTTGAGTACAGGAATGAGGGTGTATAAGAACTCTGAGTCCTTTGACCGCTTTTTCTGAAAATCTGAAAATAAACTAAAACCAAATTGAAATCTGGGCTTGGGGAGATGGCTCAATTGGCAGAGTGATTGACCCACAAATATGAAGACCTGTGGTCACATCCCCAGCAGCAACAAAAGGAACCAGGCATGGTGGCACGTGCCTATAACGGCAGTGCCGGGGAGGCAGAGACAGGAGGACCTGGTGCTTCTTGGTCAGCTGGTCTTGCTAACCCAATGTGCTTCAGCTTCAGTGGGAGAACTTGTCTTTAAAAATAAAATAGGGTGGGGAATGAGAGAAGAACATCCCTGACTAGACCTCTGCTTTCCACACACAGACACACTTCAAAACCTAAAGTCTACTTTGAAAAGAAGAAAAAAACCAACACTGCCCATGTTTTCACTTGACTTGTTCAAAGTCCTGAGATTGTTAATGTTAAGGGTGTACAATTCAGGAGAGGTTATTAAGAAATGGCATCCCCTCTTTGGATGGTCTCAGGTAGTCCAGGCTGCCCAGTGTTGTTGCTTGTTTTACTTTTTTGAGGGACCCACCACCCAGCTCCCAGATAAATCACACATGGAGGTTTATCCTTAATTAGAAATGCCTGGCCTTAGCTTGGCTTCTTGCTAGCCAGTTTTCCCTAACTTTAAATTATCCCATCTACCTTTTGCCTCTGGGCTTTTCCTGTTCTCTTACTTGTGTGAATCTTACTCTTACTCTGTGTCTTGCTGTGTAGCTGGGTGGCTGGCCTCTAGAGTCCTCCTCCTTATCTCACTCCTTCTTTTCAATTATCTCTTCCCAGATTTCTCCTTCTATTTATACTCTTTGCCTGCCAGCCCCACCTATCCTTTCTCCTGCCTCGCTATTGGCCACTCAGCTCTTTATTAGACCATCAGGTGTTTTAGACAGGCACAGTAACACAGCTTCACAGAGTTAAACAAATGCAATGTAAATAAAAGTAACACACCTTAAAATAACATTCTACTACAGCCCAGAATTCACTGTGTGGACACAGACAACCTTGAACTCTGGTCCTTCTGCCTTCCCCTCTCAAGCGCTAGGATTGCAAGTTTGTGTTCCTACACTCCTCTAGATCCCATTTGATTCTAAGGACAATCTTGGAGGGAACCTACAGGACCATCCTTATTTGGGTGACAAGTTCAGGCTTACAGATCTCTAGTGAAACATCCCTGGTCACACAGCATGTAAGAGACAACCAAGCACTGGGCTTATTGTTTTTACCTTCTGGTTTCTTCCCAAGAACGCTGGCCCAGGCTAGGAATTTTTTCACCCGAGTTTTTGGAGTAAGAAAAATGGTTCCCTCAACTATCATGCCCTGTGTACCATTCATTTCTACCATTGGTTGAAGGCTTTCTTTACTTCTCATGTACACATTGAAAGCCTCTTCACATCAATTCCCATTCCAATCCTCAGCACAGTGTAGGAGCATGAGTGTTTTAAAGTAGAACTGTCTGTATTATTTCCCTCTATACACTACCTCCTGTCTATTGACAAAGTTCAGACTATGTGCTGGTCTTTTCACCTTTGACCCCACAGCAGTGTCAGGTGTCTCTTCTTCCTGGTTTTAAGTTCACCGATCTTTGATTGATGCCTTAACCAATGCACAGGAAAGAAGGCAGTTTATAAAACAGCCAAGACTCAACCTCAAACCTCAGAAGTTCATATGTGATTTCAGAGCAGATATCCAAGCCACCACCATCACCTGCCCAGAGTGAGCTGGATGCCAGAGAGTTAGGAGGCAAGTACCAAGAGAGTGACCAGCTCATTCCAACTGGGGGGAGGGGCCATTTCCCTTCTTGGATGAGTTGATCCTGCAGGAAGAGGACAACTGCCTTTATGACTGCGTGTATGACTTACTGGTTCCTTGAAAACAGTCACTGCAGCTCGGCCTGCCCCAGACAGACTCATCCTCCCAGGCCCCACCAGCCTGGCCTATCGCTGTCCCCACATGCCATGAGAGGACTAGACAGAGGAGTGGAAACCGGGCCACGCAAAAACATTCTAGTGACAGATTCATTTTTTGACTACTTGAATGAAATTAATAAAAGCATGCCACTTTTATTCCCAACACTTCACAACCATTTGGAGAACGGCTTGGAGGGTCTGGAGGATATCTTCCTGTGGGCAGTTAGACATTGGTGGGGTAAACTGGGGTGCTGGTTGCTGGGTGTGCAGGTGGGGAGCTGTGCTAAAGAGAAGCCCAACAATTCAGGCTTAGTTGGGGCAGCTATCAAGAGTGATGGAAACGCTAAAATTGTAGCTCTAGGCTTCTATCTTGGGGCAAGCGCCAACAGCAATGGTTAGGGAAACGTTGAAGACTGTTGAGGTTGAGGTAAGGATTGATCGTCTGTGAGCTTCACCAGTGCAGGGCTGTGGAGGTCTTCTGAGGGCCTTAGGACTAGTTCGGTGGAGAGGTACTCGCAGGCCTTGGATTTACCCCCTTAGGCCCTGCTGATGTACACAGCCCAGAGAAGGTGTCCGTGCCTGGCCCTTCACCTTCCAAGGCAGCATTCTTGACTGTCTCATTATCTACTTCCAGTGAGGTATTCAGAAGCAACTCTGTAGCTCGTCAACCACACATCCACCAGTTGGTACTCCTTTGCGGCCTTGACCACTGCTTTGGACAGAAGGGTAGAGGAAAGAGCAGAGGGCTGGGCTTGAGACCAGTCACACACTGCTCACCCCATTCTCTGTCTCTCACCCTTACAGAACTCTGGAAAGGTCCAGGGCCCCCTCTCACATACTTTCGGTCAACACCAACTTTTTATGGCACAGGCTGTTCCTTGAAGCTCTTACAGAACCCGGATTGCATCTTGGGCTATGGCACTCTGGTAGAGCACTTGTCTAGGCGGCAGAGGTGCACAAGACTTGGGTTCATCTTCAGCATCACACGCCCACACAATGGTGGGCGAGGCTTAGAAAGGGGCTAGCTCGTGCTCAGGGGAAGGGACTGCCAGCAGAAATGACTGAAAAAAAAAATTTTTAAATCCTGTATGTTAAGAGTTAGGAGCGCAGGGATGGGAGGGGCGCGACTGTCCTGAGGGCGACAGGGTGGGGCGATCCTTCATCGGTCCGGACTCCAGGGTCGCGGTGCAGCCGCGCCCACCCGGCCCGCGTAAGCGCGCTTCCGGAAACTGCTCGCCTGGGAACCCGGTTTCCCGGAGCAGGTTCCGGAAGAGCTCGGTTCCCTGAGCCGAGTGTGCAGTGCAGCCACGGGCTGCTGTGGCCGCTGGGGCGAAGTGCTTTGTTCCTGGCTCGTTGTTGCCCCTGCGCGCGCAGAGAGGCCGAAGTCCTGGTGGCGCGCGCGCCGGGGACCCGCGAGGGCTGAGCACGGGGTGCGATCGCTGCAGCCGCAGCTCGGGAGCTCGTGCACCCTGCGCAGCCCGGGGCGGTCCCAGGCCGCTGAGGCGCCCGTGCGGTCCCTACAAGGCGGTCTCAGCAGCGCCTGCCAAGGCGGTGCGATGCTGGGCCCGCCCGGGAGCCCGGGAAGGGAAAGCGGAAGCCGCGCGCCCGGTCGCTGACCGCGAGGACTTGGCGCCTGGCCCCGGCTGCCCGCAGCACCCGCGCCTGCCCTCGGCTGCCAGTCCCGCGGCGCGTCGTGACCATGGCCATCGCCCACCTGGCCACGGAGTATGTGTTCTCGGACTTCTTGCTGAAGGAGCCCACCGAGCCCAAATTCAAGGCTGCGGCTGGAGCTAGCGGTGGACAAGATGGTCACTTGCATCGCCGTGGGTCTGCCTCTGCTGCTCATATCGCTGGCCTTCGCTCAGGAGATCTCCATCGGTGAGGCCAGGGGCGCAGGGACAGCCTAGGCTAGGCTGGCATTGTCTGGGGTTGGCAGGGCCTGCTAAGGGGAGACCTCATTGCGCACAGCCGGCATTTCCGCACGCCCCTTCTAATGTAGCCACCCTGGTCATACGGGATTTTGAGTGCAATCTGGGTACCTCTGTTGACCCTCCTAGCATCCTCCCAACAGTTCCTTTGTCTCCTGCGCCCCATGATTGTGGCTTGGAGTTCATGTCCAGCCTGTTGCCTCTAGACGAGCCAAGAATAATTGTGCAGTCACCTACAGTTTCCAGGGAGGATGTAAAAACAAGCATTCCCTGTACAGGGTGCTGTTTCACTGTCTTGCTTCTGAGTGATACTTGAGTTCCGTCTTAGGGCTGTGTGCAATGGGGAGTAACTGCCCTTGGAGGTAGAAGAGGCCCTCCACCTAGGCCTTGCTATGAATGAAAGATGAAGAGATGACCTAGTCCCTTTCATAAAAACTCTCATTTCATCTTGATGGTTATGTGAGATCCGAAGTCTAGCGTTTGGGGCGGGATCGTGAGGCAGAGTGAGTGGTCTTATTTACCAACTATCCTGACTTTGATAACCTGAGTGAGCATGTGAACTGTAGGTTAGTGTAGGGTACTTGCAGGTGGGGCAGGACCTTGCAGAGTATCTGTGTCGGGGTGGGTGGAGTGTGGATAAGCCCAGATGAGACAGTTGCCAGGATTTTGAGATGACAGTTACGTTCTCTCAGAAGGGAAGCTCAGGGGGCTGTGTGAGCCCAGAGCAGGGGACTTCCTGGGGGGCTCTAGGAGCTGAGGGTATATGGGCCTGGGTCAGATTACTTACAGAGAGACAAATGCTCACTCACCTGGGATTGGGAGGCTGTTGATTGACAGAGTGGTCACAGCAGCACTCAATAAGTAAGAGTGAGGCACCTGGGTTCTGGATGTAGGAGGGGACATCAGCACTCAGTAAGTAAGAGTGAGGCACCTGGGTTCTGGATGTAGGGGGGACAGCAGCACTCAATAAGTAAGAGTGAGGCACCTGGGTTCTGGATGTAGGGGGACATCAGCACTCAGTAAGTAAGAGTGAGGCACCTGGGTTCTGGATGTAGGAGGGGACATCAGCACTCAGTAAGTAAGAGTGAGGCACCTGGGTTCTGGATGTAGGGGGACAGCAGCACTCAGTAAGTAAGAGTGAGGCACCTGGGTTCTGGATGTAGGGGGATCTGGGCCCGTGAATGCCCTGAGCTGGGGCAAAGTTGAGGTCTCGTGCATGGGTGGGGGAAGAATGGAGGAGGGAAGAGGCGGGGTCCTTCTGAGAGATGAGGGAGCAGTAGGAAGCACCTGGGTACCTAGATTTTAACAGGCTGTGGAGAGAAGACAGTGGCCTTACACAAAGGCAGCCTGCACACCTGAGTGAGCAGAGGTGCTAGTGAGGCAGGGCTTGGTTAGGAAAGCGCATGGTGAGGGTGGTTCTGTGACACGTGGCAGAATTGGTCAGTGCTGCAGAAAGTTGCTGGAGCGATGGTGTAAAGTAAGCTTTTGGTTTTCCTGGTTCTTGGGCGGGGTGATCCTGCTAAAAGGAAAACCACAGAGTCGCTTGGGGGCTGATGATAGTCTCTGCCTTCCAGCGTGGGCTGAACCAAGTGCCAGGCATCAAAACCCCGGGAATAAATGTCCCTGTGCTGAAAAAGCAAGTCTTGGACACCTGGTGTGGGCAGAGGCCAAGAGGGAGGAGCTGATCCCCCTACTAGAAGGACTCTGGAGGCCCCTGCCCCTGGGGTCTGTTATGCAGGTCCAGGTGGATGCAGTGTGTGAGAGGCATCCTGGGGGGCATGGAGGTGGGTCCAGCCAGCAAGGCTCTGTGGGCTGTCTGTGCGCTCTGCTGTGCACTGTGGGAGATAGGGAGGGGTTTCGAGGCATGGTCCTCTCTCTACTCGTGGGAATTTACCATTCAGCTGGACACTAGTCTGCTACCAGGTGACACCTGCTGCCGGTGTGATGTCAGGATAAGGCAGCAGGAACTCTTGAGCACCAGGCTGCCTGACTCTTAGGTGAATACTCAGGCAGACGCCCTTGTCTTCTGAAGGACTCAAGAGTTTTAAGGGGAAGACAGGTGTGTGTGTGTATGAACTCAAGTGAAGTCCTAGGAGATTAGTGTTCACAATCCGTGATTGATTTTGTGTAGTTTAACTGTGTGCCATCAGGGGCAAAACACCCCCTCCCTCCCAAAGAAGGAATGAGAATGAAAATTGTAATCATTGTAATAACCCCAGTGTGCTGGCTGGTTTTATGAAACTTGGCACAAGCTAGAGTCATTGGGAAGAGGGAACCTCAGCTGAGAAAATGCCCCCACCAGATTGATAATTGATGTGGGAGGGCCCAGGTCCCTGGACAGTGCTTCCACTGGGTGCGTGGTCCTGGTATATATAAGGAAGCAGGCTGAGAAAGCCATGGGAAGAAGCCAGTAAGCAGCACTCCTCCATGGCTTCTGCATGCATTTCTGCACTGATTTCCTGCTCTGACTTCTCTCAGTGATGGAGGGGGCATCAGAGCTGTGACCTGAAATAACCCCTTTGATTCCCAAGTTGCTTTTGGTCACAGTGTTTATCACCCTGAAATGGAGCCATTTCAATGAAGCAGGCAGTTTGCCCACCACACTGTCCGAGAGGACAGTCCCAGGAGTGTGGGGCAGGACTGGGTAGCTCCAAGCATGGCTGAGTGACCCTCTCCTTGCACTACCCCTCTCTCTGTTGTCTGGAATCCTGTCACATAGCCTGTCCCTGTGCCTGTCTCACCTGTTCTATGCTTAGTCTTGTGTTGATCGATTCCTGAAGGCTGTAGAGGGTGCCATGATCCAGGTGGCTTTGGTAGCTTTTGCAGACACCTGGGGCTGGGGCTGCTCTCTGGTCCTAACTGACCATACAATGGGGACAATGACAGACACAGACCCTCTGGAAGGAGCTTTTCAGGGATGCTCTTATCTTCCAAATCCTGGCTCACGTTTTGAAGATGAGTTGGATGGAATGTAAGAACTCAGGACTCAGTTGGGCAACTGCTGTGGTTATCCTAATGCTTCCATTCTGCAGAAGGCAGTTGGAATGGGATTGTGAACCGGGGGTGGAGAAGGGAGCGTCGGCACCCAGTGCTCTACCAGCCGTCACCTTGCCTGTCTCTCACCTAGCTGTCAGTCTTCTGTGTGTGCTGGATATTCTAGAGAAGGCCTTGCGGTCCATGCTCTGCCTTCTCTCCTGTCTGCTCTGATTTTCAGCCCACTGAGATGTCAGCAAGGAGCTGCCACTGCTGTGGAGATGCCTGCTGCCATGCCTCTCCTACCAGGAGGGTCTGTGATCCAATAATCCTGTCCCTTAGGTAGCTACAAATAGCTGAGGCTGTGTGTGTAAGCATGGACTGATATCAGCTTCCCAATAACAGCGCACCCTCAGCTCACACGCAGAATCAAAGAGCCGGGAAGAGGCTGTGGGGTCAGGGAGGGCCTCCTGCAGAGGTGTTTGACTTCATCTGTGTTTCTGGAGGATAAGTAGTCAATTCATAACCCTCTTCTCCTCTGCGTCCACGTGTGTACATTGTGCTTGTTAAACAGGCCCCCCTATGCCACAGAACCTGTTTTCTCTACTTATACGTTTTGGAGTGCTTTTTCTATCGTAACACAAGTGTCACCTCACCGGGTTTTTTATTGTTGTTGTTTTGTTTGCTTACATGTATCTAATGCATCTGTGTGGGGGGGGCACATGCATGCCACACCACGTGTATGAGTGTTGGTAAGAGGACAGCTTGCAAAAGGGGTTTCTCTCCTTCCTTCATGTGAGGCATCAGGCTTGGGAAGCAAGTGCCTTTACCCGCTGAACCATTTCACCCCTCCCTGGCTTCTTAACGGCAGAATGAACGCAGGAGCATAGTATGGTCCAACCATACATCATCTGGGCAGTGTCCGGTGACAGACACTCAAATTCTTTCCAGTTTCAACTCTGACATGTACAGTTTGCTTGTAATGATCTCCACAAATGTTTCCTTTCTCCTCTCTCTGAGGGAAAGATGAGAACAATATCAGTTTCCAGAAAGATGAACTCATCTCCCAGAATGACTTTGCATTCCTCAGTTTGTGTTTCAGCCAAGTGTAAGAAAACACACACTGGGCCTGTCTAGGCCTGACTTCTGCACATTCAGCTATCAGGTACTCGGCCTCCATATGAGTGCAGAAGCACACCACCACCACCACCACCACCACCACCACCCTGGCACACACACACGGGGGGAGGGGGGAGGGAGAGAGAGAGAGAGAGAGAGAGAGAGAGAGAGAGAGAGAGAGAGAGAGAGAGAGAGAGGAATGTACAAATCTTTTAAAAAAGAAACCTATTTTATTTTTTCAACTCCGTTATTACTAGAATGCTATCTCACCCTGGTAGCAGGTGACGATTTCTTTTTTTTCCTAACCATCTTCAGTGATTTTATTTTACGTTTACCACTTGGTCTGTTTTGTCCTCTCAATAAGACATCAAGACTGTTATTGATGTCTCTCCACTGTCACTGGGAAGCCTCGGATGCTGGCTAGTTCTGTGTTAACTTGACAGAAGCTAGAGTCATTGGAGAGGGGGAGCCTCAGTTGAGAAAATGCCTCCACAAAATCAGCCTGTAAGGCATTTTTTAAAATTAATAATTTATATGGGAAAGCCCAGCCCATGGTGGGTGGTGCCATCCCTGGGCTGGTGGTCCTAGATTCTGTAAGAAAGCAGGCTGAACAAGCCATGATAAAAAGCCGGTAAGCAGCACTCCTCCATAGCCTCTGCATCAGCTCCCGCCTCCAGGTTCCCGCCATGCTTGAGTTCCTGTCCTGACTTCCTTCGGTGATGAAAAGTGATGATGAAGCGTAAGCCACATAAACCCTTCCTTCCCAGCTTGCTTTGGTCATGGTGTTTCAGCACAGCAGTAGGAACCCTGGCTAAGACACTATGCCGTTGATGTACCGTGATTTTCCTATAGTTATCTTTGGGTAGATGGTTCTGTTTTAGGTCCCTGTTCTTTGGATAGATCTATTCATTCCTATACAGGACCTGACTGTTCTGTTGCTGGGTTTATGCTGGTTTGTCAATTAAATGCATTTCACATCAGAATCAGAAGACTTGGGAAGCATGAAAGAGGACACCAAAGCTCGGTAGCTGCTGCACCTGGCATGCATGCCACCTGCTTAGATCCGTTGCTCACAGCATGTCAAGCATCTGAAAGGCAATGAGGTACAGGGAGAAGCCCTCAGTGGGCCATTAAAGTTGCCTGCTTATTGGTTTTGTTTGTTTGTTTTTCTCCAGTGCTGGGGATTCAACCCAGGGCCTCATGCATGCTAGGCAAGCACTTTACCACAGAGCTATATAGCTCCAGCCTCTTTTTTCTTCTTATTTTGGTCATGGCTGTTACCAGCCACTACCAGTTACTATGATTAAATTTTTAGCAGTCTGTCTTGGTTCAGGTTTCTATTGCTGTTATAAGCATGACCATAAGTAACTTGGGGACGAAGGGGTTATTTTGCCTATACTTCCACCTCACAGTCTGCCAGCACAGGAAGTCAGGGCAGGCACTCAAGGCAGGCACCTGGAGGTCGGAGCTGAAGCGGAGGCCATGGAGGAGTGCGGCTTGCTGGCTTGCTCTCAGGGCCTCTCTGCTGTGCTTTCGTAGGTCATAGCCCTGTGCACTGTTTGTGTGCAGTGCAGGGCTGGAGTCTGAAGGTCACAGTCACAGACGGCCTGGAGGCTAGCAAGCTGCTTCCTCAGAATCTACTAGAGGTTCATCTGTGGAAGGCTTCCCCCTACTGGGCAGGGGGCACAGATGTGAAAGCCACTCCTCCAAATGCTCTTTTCTTTCCTTTGGACAGGTCAACAGGTTTAATTATAGTCCGGCCCTTAGTTGCTCTGGCAGGAGGTGGAGGGTGCTTTCACAGTTCAGATGTGAAGCTCTCTTCCTTATGCCCCTCCTGGTTCCTTAGAGTGTCATTGATCCTCTCATCTGTGTGGGTGGGCAAGGTGACCTGGCTCACTGATTCCCTCAGTTGGCCCTGTTACCGAGAGAGGGCTCACTGGGTGTCTCTTTCCCCATCTCCTCTGAGCTTTACAGAAGACCTCGTGGTCTTCCCTCTTGTGGTGGAGCTGGCCTGCCCCACTGCTGCTTCTGCTGGTTCTGACACCTAGAACCGTGTTTCCACACTTTCCTCGGGGTTGGACTAGCCACTCTCTGGGTCTTTCTGGGCTCGGGACACCAGACTGGGACCACTGAGGCACCCTGGACTGAGTGACAGCAGGTAACCGCTCCACAGTGAGCAATTCCAGGACTCTTCTGACTGTTAACGCTCCCAGTCTCAAGGACCAAGCACCATGTTCTCAGTGTCTCAGATGTGATTTTTGCCATCGTTACAATTTTAAATTCTGACATATATTCACCCCCTAGAGGTTCTGTTCCCCTAGAGAACCCTGACTAAGACAGTTCTCTCAAGGAAAGTACGATTTCCATGTTAGCAGATGCTGAAGACTGATTGGAAGGGTGTGCAGTCAGTGTGTGGCCTGTGTGGCCTGTGTGGCCTGTGTGGCCTGTGTGGCCTGTGCTGCAGCTGGTGGCAGGCAGTTGCCAGTGCAGTGCGACTGGCCCACTGTGTCCTTGCTGTGAGCCCCAGCAGGCAGGTCCCTGCTGTGCCATGCGGTTGTGGCAGTTCTAGAAAGATTTTCCAGCTCTTGTGCAACTTGTCCTGGGGAGAGGTAAACAGATTTGTTGCCTCTGGATACAGGATTGTGGGTGACAAAAGCCTCATTCCTGGCCTGTTGTGCTGTGAGTGGGAATAGCTCCCTGTCACGTGTGATGGAACTGTTTGGGAAGGATTAGAAGGTGTGTCCTTGTTGAAAGAGGTGTGTCAGTAGGAGTGGGCTTTGGGGTTTCAAACCCCATATCAGGCTCAGTCTCTCCCTTTCTGCCTGCTGCTTGTGGGTCAGGATGTAAAGCTCTCAGCTACTGCTCCAGCACCATGCCTGTCTTCCTGCCATAATGATCATGGACTAACCCTCTAAAACTGCCAGCAAGCCCCCAGTTAAATGCTTTCTTTTATAAAAGTTTCCTTGGTCATGGTGTCTCTTCACAACAGTAGAACAGTAGCTAAGACACCAGCTCGGCTTGCAGATGTTCATTGCTTATAGCTCTCAGGGCAGGGCCTTCTAACTTTATCGTGAATCCCCCTTGCCTCCCTGATTTACTTCTGGAGGAAGGGCTTCGGTCCAGAGGAAATAACTACACATCAGTTAACTGCACTTTGCCAAAGGCTGTGTGTCTGTATGTACTGAGGTGTGTTTGTTAAAGAGCCAGCCTTGGTGTGTGTACACACCCGAATCCCATTCTCTTGCAGGGGTAACTACTCTGTCGAGTAGGGTATGTTACACTTCTTTTTGTTGGGAAAACATCATTCTGGTAGCATTTTAACACTATTATAAAATTTAAACAGGGCCAGGAAGACAGCTCAGCAGGTAAAGAAGCTTGCTGCAAATCCTAAAGCCTGAGTTCCGTCCCCTTGACCCTCCCGGTGGAAGGAAAGAACTGAGGCCCTCAAGTTGTCCTCTGGTCTCCACATGTGTGCAGTGGCACACACACACACACACACACACACACACACACACACACACACACATACACACACGATAAACAAATGCAAAAAGTATTAAAGACTTAAACAATAGGCATGTAGACTGTTGCTGATTGTTCATTTATCTTTAATGAGCCTTGGAGATGGTTTCACACTCATGCCTGTGTGTGTGTGTGTGTGTGTGTGTGTGTGTGTGTGTGTGTCCGCGTGTGTATACGTGTGTCAGGCAGGCATATGTGAGCCTCTTTCATCTGTGCAGGCAGGCTATTGCTCTTCCTGCTCTAGGCTCCAGCTAGCTGGGCCTGCAAGCCAGGCACTTTCCCGTCCAACTCAGGTCCTCAGGCATGTGCAGTGGGTGCCCACCACTGAGCCGCCTCCCTGGCCCCACCTCATTCTTTTTAAGTGGGCTAGGACTTTCTTAGAGGGACTGTTCCTCACTCTCCTTAGCTGCTCTGTCGGATGCATCAGCTCAGGGCGGCCTTGCCCGCGCCGCCTTGGCCAAGCACTTCCCTGGAGCAGTGGCTCGCAGAGTCTCTGGTCACGTGCACACTTTACCCTCAGGATTTTGTTAGGATTCTAAAGAAGCTGTTGTTTATGATTTATAGCTTTTGACATTTTACAAGAAATTTAAAAGCTTTGAAATTTAATAAGTAATAATACTAGCACCTTTGCTTGTTAGTATATGTGATATATAATACATTTTTATAAAAAGTAGCTTCAAAAGCATGAATGGCATTAGTTCCCATTTGTATAAAGCCCTAGCAGACCAGATGCTCCTATCTCCTGCCGCTCATCCCTCTGATGCGCATGTCACAAGCCTCTGGGGACCCCCTTCACATATGAGAAAGTAGCCCTGGAAAGTCAGACGCCAGTGTAGTGTCTCTGCAAATACGTGTCAGGGCTCCTTCTGGAAAGGGGCCCTGGGTCCCTTCCAAGGTTGCCAGGCCACTCTTTAGGGCAGTTGCTCTGGGGCAATTCAGATTTTAAGGAGCACTTCTGGAGCCCTTCAGAATCCCTTGTTTCCTGTCAGCAGGTTAACGGCTGTCCAGTTTTGTGCTTTTCAGACTTAAAAGTTTACGTTTTTTAAAAGGTGTGTGTGTGTGTGTGTGTGTGTGTGTGTGTGTGTGTATGTGTATGTGTATGCACACGCATGCCCCTTGTTCATACTTATGGACACTTTAGGGAGTCAGTTCTCTGTGGTGGTATTGTGTTCCCCAAAATATTGTGTACCCTAATAAACTTATCTGGGGCCAGAGAACAGAAAAGCCACTAGATACTTAGGCTAGAAAATGATGACACACACGCCTTTAATCCTAGCATTCCAGAGGCAGAAATTCCTCTGGATCTCTGTGAGTTCAAGGCCACATTGGAAATAGCCAGGCATGGTGACACACGCCTTTAATCCCAGAAACTGAACCTTTTAGTCCCAGGGAGTGATGGTAGAAAGGAAAGATATATAAGGTGTGAAGACCAGAAGCTAGAACATTTGGCTGGTTAAGCATTCAGGTTTTCGAGCAGCAGTTCAGCTGAGATCCATTCGGGTGAGGACTCAGAGGCTTCCAGTCTGAGGAAAGAGGACCAGCTGAGGAACTGGCGAGGTGAGGATGTGGCTTGTTCTGCTTCTCTGATCTTCCAGCGTTGACCCCAGTAACTGGCCTCAGGTTTGATTTTATTAATAAGACCTTCTAAGATTCGTGCTACAGTTCTCTCCTTCCTGGGGTCTGGGGATCCAGTTCAGGTCGTTTGGGGTCGTGGCCTTTACCCGTGAACTGTCCCGCTGCCCAGCCCCGTCCATTTTTAGTTTGTTCTTACAGTTGAAGTGGCATTTCCAGGTCTGTAGTTCCCTGTCACACCATTGCACTGAGATGTGGCTGTCACTCTTGGCAGTGTCAGGGGACCGTCCCTTCCCTTCCGGCTGGCACCATTTCAGACTCTGCTTCTCATTCCCTTGTGAATTCTTTCCCATCCTTCGGAAATCAGTCATCCCCCACCTCTGTCCATCTGTCTCCACTCCCCTCCCTGCCTCCCTGCCTCCCTCTCTTTCTGGCTTTTTTGAGACAGTTTCATGTAGCCTAGGCCAGTTTGAATTCACTATCCTCCTGCCTCTGCCTCTCAAGTACCAAGATTGCAGGTGTACAACACTATTCCTGCCTGAACTTCAGTTTTGTTTTCAAGTCAGGGTTTCTCCGTGGAGCCCTGGCTGTCCTAGAACTTGCTCTGTAGACCAGGCTGGCCTTGAACGCAGAGATCTACCAGCCTCTGCCTCGCAAGTGCTAGGATTAAAGGCATGCACCACTACTGCTCAGTGAACCTTTTTTATTTTAAAACCAAAAGTCTTTTGAGAGGGAGAGAGAGAGAGAGAGAGAGAGAGAGAGAGAGAGAGAGAGAGAGACTTTCGCTTCCTAGCCCTTTTTCCTGTCTACGTTTAGTCAGCTCTTTGTAAAACTACTACATGAACTTTAATAGGAAGTTAGAAAATAGCTTTGAAAGTTTTCCTTTAAGTGTAAATTGGTCTAACCTGGGCTTCCTGAGAGCTCACAGGGCTGGCAGCTAGCTCCCCTGTGGAAACCCAGAGCAGCTTCTCCTAGACCGTGCTCTGGCTGGGAGGCTGACCTCCCTCTCTGACAGCAGACCAGAAGGAGCACCTGTTCAGCGCTAGAACCAGGAACCAAAGGCAGTGGTAGACGGTGGAGCCTGCCACCCCGGAGGGAGGGAGATGAAGGGCACACAGTGGGGGGTGCTTGGTAGACCTGTGAGCTGCCACAAGCCGACACTCCAAGTTTCTACTCAGGCTCAGGCCACTGAGTGGGATCCCTGGCTCTGCTGAGGGGAGACCGGGAAATAAGGACTGGCAAGTGCCTGTCTCCCCTGGGTGACCTTACAGGGAAGAGAGCCCACGGACTATTGCTCCCCACACTCTCCCCTAGTAAGGCTTCACTCCTCTCCGGAAAACTGTTTGCTCCTGGTGCACACTTTGGAGCAGAAGGTGAATCCCCTCTTAAGAAGCAAAGGAACGTACTTAAGGTATTTATTCCCAACGGCGAGAACCGGCTGTGTGGCTGATGAGTGGCCAGAGGCGCCTCTCCTGAGGTCAGTCTCGCTCTGTGAGGGCACTGCACTAGTGTTAGTGAGGAGAGGCACTCCAGGCCTTCCCGCGGGAACTGTGGTTTGAGCAGGTTCTGGGCTGCCTAGCTACTCATTATTTCTCTCTCTCGTTGCCGGTCTCATGTGTGGACATGAGCCACCTCTGCTGCATGCTAAGACCTAGCTGCACTCTGGTGTCTAGACACAGGAAGAACACGGCCCTCAGAAGGCCCCATCCCCAGGCTCTGGCTTGTGTAGCGTTGGCACGAGATCTTGGGAAGGGTAACTACATCTCATTTGGATGCAAAGCTTGTGAGTCCCTTTTCTATATCGGGGCTCCTTGAAAATAGCGTTTTTCATCTGAGTGTCTTAATCTGTCCTGTGAGACCCATGTGATCTGTGTAGAATGTCCTTGGGTTTGCCGGAGTCTCATGACACTGTCCTCACAATGGGGACAGTCACCGTAGCTTCTTTTCATTTGGTCATGGTCATAGTCTTCCTTTCAGTACGGAGTGGAGATGGTCAAGGCCTTCTCCACAGGAACTGTATCAGGAATTATAAAAGCTAACTTTTAGACAGCATCTTTGAGGGAGAAATGATGAAGAGGGGCTTACTTAAGCCTAGTCTTACTCCAACCGGGGCATTTTAAAAATCCACCTTCATGGTGGTGGATTTGCTACAGAATTTAAAAAAATAAAACCAGTAAATAGATGAGAAATTAATCATGTATGCACTGAAGAAGATAATACAGCATGACTCAAGAAGCCAGCATCCTCTTCCATGCTGCCTGACAGAAATAAAAATTAGCTGCCATTGTGTGTGTGTGTGTGTGATTTACAATAAATGAATTATAATTATTTTTGTTTTGTGAAATGAAAACATTTTGTTGACTTTAAAACTGCAGAAAATAGCTATCAGCAATATAATCATACTTACGTAGTTTTCCTCTTACGCCTCCCGGAACAGCAGCCCCAGCATGTCTTTCCCCTGCACAAACTCTTTCCCAGTCCCCTGTCTCAGACCCAGTTTTATCCAGTAACCTGTGCCTTCTCGTTCCTCTTTCTTTGGTAAAATGGGGAGGGTGAGTTTCTGTCTGTCCGTAGTCAGGAGTCTTTGTGGCTCCCTTTCCTCGTGGGTGAATGGCGTGAACTGCTAACCACGAAGACCACTTCCCTAGGCCTCTGCTGCCCCCTGTGGTCTCTTCCGTGTGGTACTTCCTAGACTCCTACGCCTTTTTGAAAGTTCTCTGAAGATCTAGCTGACTAGATTTCTCTACTGATGTTTTAATTTTTGTTACATTCACTGTTTTTGATGCGTTTCCTTAGCTCCTCAGGAGGCCTGCTTCTTACGTCTCTGTACAGCCTCTCAGTTTGCAGCATAGCAAACTCACCTCCCTTGGGGAGCCAGGAGGGACACCCTGCACCCCACTTCCCATCTGGCCCTTGCTCTCCTGTCATGTTCAATGTCAGTATTGTGTACAAACTAAGAAAGAGGGGAGCAGTAGCAGAAGTAGACCAGCCCCCCCCCCCCCCGAAGATGGAGGCAATCCCAGCTGGCGTTAGTGTCCCTGAGAAACCTTGGCTGGCTCCGTTTGTCCCCCTGCCCTGGACCTGCTTCTTGGGCCACACTGCTCCCTGTTTTTTCATAAGCGAGTGCTGCTGCAGCCGCGGTAGATGTAGGTCTAGACGGCGGTGGGTCACTGGGCTGGGGCAGAAGGTGTGATCGTGCTCTGGGCTTGAGGTGGAAGCACCTGCAGGGCGATGGGAGACCTCTGTGGCTCAGGCTCTCTGCTTAGCAAGTGAGACTTCCTTCATGGAGCCCCAGCAAGCACACATTCAAGACCTTACCATATTTTGCCAGCTACATGAGTGCAAAGCCCATAGCTGTCCCTGCATTTCAGCCAATCAGAAGGAGTGGTTTTCATTCTTCCTGGCATAAACCTGAAACTCCTGACTTTTCCCTGCGTGTGCTGTAGTAATTCTTTCTCAAACGAAAGAACCAATGACCCAGTTCCCTCAGAACGGATGGGTGTAATTGGACTCATAGTCTCACAGATGCAGTCTGTGGGTGCCTGGCTAGACCCTCTGGCTGTGGGAGAGTGGCGGGGAGAAGGCAGAGTGAGACTGGAAGGGGCAGAGAACCCGTTACATCCTACAGAGGCACACTCCAGTGACCTACCTCTCCACAAGACCCCACAACACCAAGTCCAGAACTTCCCAAAAGAGTACCACCAACTGTAGATTAACGGATACCTGAGCCTGTCGGGACGTTTTCTGTTCAGATCGCACATTTATGCAGAGTGGCGGACATCACACTACTGCCATGCCGTAGAGACTGCAGTGTCCTCTCCAGCTGAATGTGGTGTGGAACCTGCAGGTCTTGCTGAAGGGCCTGTGTGGGGCTCTTTAGTCGGGTCCCAGGTCCCAAGCTGCTCAGCCCACAGCCGAGGCTGACCTGATGGGCGCCTGCAGGTCGGACTGTCCCCAGGGGAAAGATGTAGGCTGCAGAGCTGGGCGCCCATCAGTGCTGCTCCTTGGTGGCCCTCCTTTTGCTCTGGCTTTTCTCTCTCAGTCCTCTGTCGCCCCAGCTTGACTTTTGGCTTCTCGGACTTAGTTTCTGGGTCCTAGGCAGAAAACACCAAGTACTGGGGGCTGTATGCATTCATTTCCTGGAATGTCCTCAACTCTTGCTAGAAGGTTTTCTGCTTCCTGCCGAGGCCAGCCTATTCTAACAGGCCCTCGTGGGGACTCCTCTGGAGGGGGCTTGTTGGAGTAACTGAGTTCAGAGGCGTGTGCAGAGAGGGGTGAGCTTTAGTTCCCTCTAGGGTAAAGGAGGATTGGCTGTTTCTCTCTGTATGACTGAGGCTTAGAATAGGGGACTATGGAAGGACCTGGTGGTGTCCTGCAAGTGCCTGTTGTCTCTCTACTCCAGATGAGGGGTCTTCCTTAGGACCTCCAGTTCTCCTTTCTGTGTTATAAAAGCTTTGCTGCAAAATGTCTGGATGTTTTTCTTTTTCAAGAGTTTCTGCTACTGCCGTGGGGAAGGCCCCTGAACCCCAAACTAGAGCTTGAAGCAGTTTCCTTCAGGGAGAATGTTCATAAATGTTGGAGATGAGTGCTCCAAAGGTGATGTCCAAGGAGTGTTCTGAGCCAGGCAGGCCTCCATGGACTCCTAACAGCACTGTCCATTTTCATGAGCATTTGGACAGATGATCCCAAGTGGGTAGCTTACCAGCAAATTTAAGAGAACCTGGGGACTGCTCATCCCACCTGTCCATCATTATGTCTCGGTAGGTAATGGTGCAGGAGGCATTAGCAAGGTCACACTGCTGCAGGGACAGTGTGGGGAGACCCATGCACCCCGACACTCTGGTTTATAAATGCAGGATCCGAATTTAATGGGGTCAGGGGAACCTAGGAATGTCCTACCCATTCCAACTCACACTTGACACCCTCACTTGATGGCAGGAACTGCCCTCCTAGAAAACACTCTACAATGGCTGCTGACTTCAGGGTGATCTCTCCCAAGCCGTGCTGTGAAGTTCTTTCTTGATGTCTGGGTATCAAGTCACCTGCTGAAGAAGAAGGGGTGCTCAGGGCCTTTACCGTGCACCCCATCACCACCTCCAAAGTCCACCCTCTTGACACTGTAGATTTCTCTTCCTTTTCTTAATACAAATGTGTGGGTCATCCCTTCCCCAGGGGCTGGTGACCCCTGGAGGCCTGTTACATTCTAGGGCATAGGGAGGTCCTGCTCACTCTCTCTGCCCCCTTTCCATAGAGTAGAAGAGACCATGGTGGGCTGCTGTAGTCTTTGAAGCAATGCCGGAAAAGTCAGCCCATCGCTTCCTGGCACTCACAGAGCAACCAGTGAGAACCAGGCACGACAGTAACCACTTGGCTGCCTCTTTTCCCTCTCTTCCCAATAACAATGTGCAGTGTTGATGTTAATGTCATCCCCATTAGAGACCCAGGCTTAGAAGGTTAAGTGAGTCACCAGCAATGAGGCACCCAGCACCACTCACCCTGCGTGGGATGTGGGAGAGAGCTTGCCTCATCTGTGGGGGGACTAGAGAGAAAAGGGGGAGGCAAGGGGAACCAGGCAGCAGCTGGTTCTTATGCCTGTGACGCATCCCTAGTCCAATAAACACTTGATGGGGACAAGGGAGTGAGCTAGACCAGGGACTCAGCTCTGCTGGACCCCAAGGCCACATGAGTTGAGTGAGTACTGCTCAGAGTCCAGCACACATGACAGCTGTGTGTGCAGAGCAATGCATTTCTCATTTTGCTGTGGACAAAGCCTCATCTCACAGTCCCTTCCCAGAGGAACACATTCACAGCAACCCCTGAGTGGGACCTACTTCTTCTGTCCTCATCCCCACACAGCCCCATCTCCTGTTGGGAGACCTGTAGTCTTGGGCATTTGCCTTCTAAATCTAAACCATTTAGACAACCATTTGGTTTATGCCATTTTTTTCTTTAGAAGAGATGGAAAATTACTGCTTTGTGTACTAGTCATCTTTGACCAATGCCCCATTAGACTTCTCTTTCTTGGGACAAAGAAGTCCTTTTCCCTAGGGCCTGGGGAGAAAGCTCACTGGGGAAAGCACGTGCTGTGTGGGAATGAGAATCTGCCTTTGATCCCCAGAATTCACATAAGAAGCAGGCATGGTACATGCTTGTATTCCTAGTGCCAGGGAGGCAGAGGCCAGTGTCAGATCCTTGGCCTCGCTGGCCAGCTAGCCTAGCCTAATCTGTGAGCCCCAGTTCCCAGTGAAGGTAGATGGTACCTGAGGAGGAGTATTCAAGGTTGACCTCTGACCTCCACATGCATGTGTGAACCTGCATTGAATCGCTCTTGTAGCCTGCTTACCCATGGGATGCCCTTCTCCTTAGACCTCCTAAACACAGCGTTTCTGTCCATGGTGACTGGCTTTTTCCTGTTCCCTGTTCTTTTTATGATCGCTTGATTGCTTTCTAGAATTTTCTCCCATCTGAGACAAAACTGCTGTCAGGGCCAGTGTCGGTGAGATGTACCTCCACGGGGCTCAGTTTTAGTATGTGCTGGGGTGTATCCTACTTCCTTCTTCTCCGTCATCCCCTCCTCTGCCCTGGTGCTCCACAACCTACATCAAGCTTCTTAAACATTCCCCACTTGTGGCCATTAGGAGGACCCAGGTGTGTAGGTATGTAAAATGTGTGCATAAATTAAGTATTTACTCATAAACTATACATTTATTTAACACCATTCATATATATATATGTATATATATATATATAAAATCTTACTACTTATTAAAGATGGCAGCAAGTTGTATACCAATGGGATGGATGTGCTTGTTGCCTTAATTCAACCCAAACATGTGCTGATTTGATCCTAACATGTGATAGTAGGACAATACTTAGTCTGTTCTCCATAATTTAGCCGTGATGCTTCCACAAGAGTAGAAAGCGTTGTATGCATGTTAAAACACTGCAGTTCCTAACTTCCAGTTTGCTTTGTAGAGCTGTGATAAACACCATGACCAGAAGCAACTTGAAGGAGAAGGTTCATTGGATTTACTTCTACATCATAGTCCATCACTGAAGGAAGTCAGGGCAGGAACCTGGAAGCGGGAACTGAAGCAGAGGCCTAGAGGAATGCTTCTTACTGACTTGCTCCTCCTGGCATCGTCAGTTACCTCTTACTTATGACCCAGGCCCCCTCTCCGGGGTTGGCACCTCCCCGGTCTTCTGTATCATTAAGACTGGGTCTTCCCGTATCATTAAGAAAATGCCCCAGAGACATGCCCAGAGGCCAGTCTGTTTGAAGTAATTCCTCAACTGTCCTTCCTCTTCCTACATGACTCTAGCTTGTGTCAAGCTGACAGAAAAACTAACTAGTACGATGACATACAGTCTTGGCTGTGAGCTGAGGCGCTTCAGGCAGCGTTCAGGGCGCTGTGTGGTGTGGAGTATGCACTGTGCGTTCAGAACTCAGGTGGCTGGGAAAGCATGCGGCACTACATGGATGAGCACTTCCAGAAAGTCTTGCATTTGTTACCCATGGGAGTTGGAGTTTTTGGTCATTGCATATTCAGAAACCTTTACTGTCAAAGGTTTTCGATGTCCGTATTCAGTTGGTGTGTGATGTTGTGACTCAGTACAGGAAGCTTTGACTTGGACAGCGCTTAAGATCCCGGAGTCAGTGGGGATGGGGTGCAGGACCATGCTTCATTCATTTGGAACTATCTGCTTCTCTTCCCAGGTACCCAGATAAGCTGCTTCTCCCCAAGTTCTTTCTCCTGGCGACAGGCTGCCTTCGTGGATTCATACTGCTGGGCGGCCGTACAGCAGAAGAGCTCCCTGCAGAGCGAGTCCGGAAGCCTCCCACTGTGGCTGCACAAGGTAATGAGATAGGTCTCACCTGCCAGACTTGCTTTACAGATACGGAAGTGGAGGCCTGGAAAGGCTGCCCCCCTACAGCCATGCAAGTGTGTGTGGTCAGCACACTGGAGGAACCTCAGCAATGACTTCAGACGTCTCTGGAGCAGACAAGAAATAGGAGCTCTTTGAATTGTAGCTTTTCAGTGACAGGCATCTTGTACATCATTGTTTCCTTTGTGTCCTCATTTCCCCTGCAGAATGTCTGGCCCACGGTGGGCCCTCGGTACCTTTTGAACATCCAGATAAGCAGAGCTGGGGTTTGAACATTGGCTAGAGCCTTGTTTGTGGCACCTGGGGTCACTTAGAAAAAGTACAGACTAACATATGGTGGAGTTGCTTCTGGCCCTTGTGTTGCTGGAGCACCCAGAAGCCTGGCCATGAATCCTGGGTGCACAGCTCTTGATGGGTTTCTGGTGAGTGCATGTACTAAAAGGAAGGAGAAATACTACACAAGAGGCGTTCTTAACCAGGCTGTTCAGATTAGAGAGAAGGGTGAGGGCAGGGCACTGCTGGGTGGGAGTAGACAGAGATTAGAGAGTAAGAAACTGCAGCTAGAGCCAGCAAGTGTGTGCAGAAGAACACTCTTACACTTTCAGTCTTCTCTGGCAGTGGTGATGTGACATCCATGAGTGATTATGTGACACCTTGGATCTTCTCTGTGAGTGAGGATGGACACTTTGGGTCTTCTGTAAGTGTGATGTGACACCTTGGGTCTTCTGTAAATGATGATGTGACATCTTGGGTCTTCTGTAAGTGATGATGTGACACCTTAGGTCTTCTGTAAGTGATGATGTGACATCTTGGGTCTTCTCTGTGAATGATGAGACATTTCAGGTCTTCTGCAAGTGATGGTAGACACTTTGGGTCTTCTCTATGAGTGATAATGTGACATCTCGGGTCTTCTCTGTAAGTGATGATGTGACACCTCGGGTCTTCTCTGTGAATGATGATGAGACATCTTAGGTCTTCTGCAAGTGATGGTGGACACTTTGGGTCTTCTCTGTGAGTGATGATGTGACACCTCGGGTCTTCTCTGTGAGCGATGATGGATACCTTGGGTCTTCCTGCACATACGAAGCGGGGCTCTGCTTTAACCTGTCCTTCATCCCCTGGTTATTTTACCCTTCATGAAAAACAAGTAGAACATTTGTATCTTCTGATGCTCTCATCTGCTGTGGGAAACACGTGGTTTCTTCTGCAATGCCAGAGCTGACCATAAATCCTCTGACAGCCCGTCAGCATTCTTCTCCGAAGCAGACCTTGTTCTGCATGCTGTGACTCATGCTGGCTCTGACCCTATCTTCCCCCACACCTGTTTATTGCACGTTTGGCTTGGGTACCACACGGTGACTAGGTTAGGCTTTTCACTTTGATTTGCAGCCTGAGTGCTGGACAGGTCCTTGTTAGTTTTACGTGATTTATATATTGCATTGTAAGAGACCTTCAGCCCAAGTGGGCACACTTGCAGGGGATAAGAACCTTTGTTTGTAAATCTCAGTCCATGCTGCTATAGTTTAAGTCCATGTTAAAATGTCACTATGGAAATGCCAAGTTGTATAGGGTCTGGGTTGGCATTGGCTGAACCTCAGCTTGTAGCTGGGATTGCGTAAGGTAAGAGTTGGCAGGTGTGGTAGCCACTGTGGGACTGCTGGAGCAAGAAAATCCCAGATGTTTTTCACAAGAAACACTAAAGGAACCTTGAGAGATGAGGCCCAGGACCATAAACTAGTCTGGGCTATACAAACAGAATCCAGGTCTGCAGACTCCCGGCTCTGTGTTCCAAGTCAAGGAAGTGGTGTGGGTGGCTACCTGGTGGGATGAGCCACTGATACAGCTGAAAGTTTTCCTGTGTCCTGCCCAGTCCCAAGTTAACACACAGAGGCTTGTATTAGTTACCAACAGTGTGGCCTATGGCTTAGGCTCATTACTAGCTAGCTCTTACAACTTAATTCAACCCATTTCTATTAATCTGTGTTTTGCCACGTGGCTTTATGGCATTACCTGTTCTCTCACATCTTGCTTCTCCTGGTGGTGGCTTCCAGCCTCTTTCCCAACCCTGCCTTTCTCCTCTCTCTATCCCTCCTGGATCTCCCGCCTCACTCCATTCTGCCCTGCCATAGGCCAGTGCAGCTTTATTTATTAACCAGTGGGAGCAACACATATTCACAGCATACAGAAAGACATTCCCCAGCACTTCCCCTTTTCTGTCTAATCAAAAAGGAAGGTTTTAACTTTAACATAGTAAAATTACTTATAACAAAACAGTTATCAAGCAAGAATTACAGTTACAATATCTAGTCTATTTGTATTTGGCAAACTTAAAGAAAATACTCTATCATGTATCTTATTTTTGTGAGTCTAAAGTTTCATATCTAATTTACCTTTTATCATAACCAAGGAAAACTATAATTATAACTCTCTAGTCTTCAGCTCTATCAAAGACCCCAGAAGGGGCTCTCTTCTGGTGTTGAGAGACAATGTGTTTGCTTGGACAATGAACAGAGAGTCCTTGCCAGGCTCACAGGTCTGGGGGCAGATGGAAGGTCAAGCCTGCCTGGCTAAACTCAGCCTCGGTTGGACCTTTCTTTGGGAAAAGGGGCTCCCTCCGTGGGGTTAGAGTCCTGCTCTGAACACTTCAGTACCAGGAGAGTGAGCTGGCTTGGGCATTGACGATGTGTCCAGGTTACCTGCCTGCATAGTGAAGCTGAGTCCTCCCTGAAGGAAGGGGACATCTCCAGAGACTCAAAAGTGTGCTCTGTCCTTTCCATGCAGGGTGTTTGGCACTCAGCAGACATACCACAGATGCAGGGAAACTCCGAGAAAAGTCACAAACAGGAACAGGCCCATGGGAGGACCTGATCAGAAACAACACATCAGCACTTATTAGCAAGGGACTCAGAGAATTGAGGTCTACGGAGGACGTCACAGGGAACTAGAAGGATCAAATGGTGATTTTCAAGCTACTGACAGTGACACGGAATTCCTTCTAGCTGATGTTGCTCTGGGGCCCTCCATATGCTCGGGTGTGTGCCTGGCGGCAGTGGGCCACAGACGGTGTGTCAGACTCTCAGAGTTCACTGCTGGGGAAATGAATATGTGAGAGAGCAAGGAGGGAAAGTGTGGTTTTCTAGAAACCCAGGGGCAGGCTTGCAGAGGGCTTTAGGAGCTCTGCTGCTGGGGCGGAGCCAGTCCTGCCTGAATTAATCCTTGGTGCAGCAGGGAGTCAGTTAGTGGAGAAGGGGCAGCCAGGTTATCATGGGTGAAGAATGAGTGTGTGGGGAAGAAATGATACTGATGCTTAAAAACAAAAGCCGTCCTTTTTCTTAGAGAATCTGCTTTCCTTGTGGGCGGAGGGAACAAGGTGGTCGGAGGGAACAAGGTGGGCGGGAACCGGAGGGAAGGCCTCCTGTTCAGGAAAACCCTGGATGTGAGAGTCCTTATCAGGAGGAGTGAGAGGCTGGGGAAGAGCCTGCAGATGCTTACCCAACAAGCAGAGAGGCTCTGCCTAGGACAGCGGGTGGTTCTCAACCCTGGGTCGCCACCCCAGGAGAGCCTGAATAGCAGATATTTACATCAGGGTTCATAACAGTAGCCAGATTACAGTTAGGAAGCAGCAACAAAATAGTGTTATGGTCGGGGTCACCACACGGGAGGAACTGTATTAAAGGGTTGCAGGATTAGGGAGGTTGGAAACCACTGGCCTTGGAAGTCTGGGAGTGAAGCATGCCTGGGGAGTGTAGGGGTGAAGCATGCCTGGGGAGTGTAGGGGGGAAGCATGCCTGGGGAGTGGAGGGGGGAAGCATGACTGGGGAGTGTAGGGGGGAAGCATGCCTGGGAGTGTAGGGGGGAAGCATGCCTGGGGAGTGTAGGGGTGAAGCATGCCTGGGGAGTATAGGGGTGAAGCATGCCTGGGGAGTGTAGGGGTGAAGCATGCCTGGGGAATGTAGGGGGGAAGCATGCCTGGGGAGTGGAGGAGTGAAGCATGCCTGGGGAGTGGAGGGGTGAAGCATGCCTGGGGAGTGGAGGGGGGAAGCACTGTCTGGGGAGTGTAGGGGGGAAGCACTGTCTGAGGAGTGTAGGGGTGAAGCATGCCTGGGGAGTGTAGGGGAGGAGCGTGCCTGGGGAGTGTAGGGGTGAAGCACTGCCTGGGGAGTGGAGGGGGGAAGCATGCCTGAGGAGTGTAGGGGTGCAGCACTGTCTGGGGAGTGTAGGGGGGAAGCACTGTCTGAGGAGTGTAGGGGTGAAGCATGCCTGGGGAGTGTAGGGGAGGAGCGTGCCTGGGGAGTGTAGGGGTGAAGCATGCCTGGGGAGGGAGTGTAGGGGTGAAGAACTGCCTGGGGAGTGTAGGGGTGAAGCATGCCTGGGGAGTGGAGGGGTGAAGCATGCCTGGGGAGTGGAGGGGGGAAGCACTGCCTGGGGAATGTAGGGGGGAAGCACTGCCTGGGGAGTGTAGGGGTGAAGCATGCCTGGGAAGGGAGTGTAGGGGTGAAGAACTGCCTGGGGAGTGTAGGGGGGAAGCACTGCCTGGGGAGTGTAGGGGGGAAGAATGCCTGGGGAGGGAGTGTAGGGGGGAAGCATGCCTGGGGAGGGAGTGTAGGGGGGAAGCATGCCTGGGGAGTGTAGGGGGGAAGCACTGCCTGGGGAGGGAGTGGAGGGGTGAAGCACTGCCTGGGGAGGGAGTGGAGGGGTGAAGCACTGCCTGGGGAGTGGAGGGGTGAAGCACTGCCTGTGGAGTGTAGGGGGGAAGCATGCCTGGGGAGGGAGTGGAGAGGTGAAGCCTGCCCCTGGAGATGCTTGTTCTGATATGGAACAGGCGGTCCTGCAGACTGGCATGGAGAGGAGGTGATAGAGAGGAGGGGCTGATCTGTGACTGCCCAACAGGCATTGGAGCAGTGGGAGCCACTATGTGGTCCTGGACAGAGTGCTGGGTTCTCAGAGTTAGTCCTCAGCAGTGGTGGGAGGAGAGACTGGGAAAGCCTAGCCAGGCACAGAGCGGGTTCTGGTCTGCAGGAGGAGGCAGGGAGAGCCACTAGCCAGGCACAGAGGGGGCTCTGGTCTGCAGGAGGAGGCAGGGAGAGCCACTAGCCAGGCACAGAGGGGGCTCTGGTCTGCAGGAGGAGGCAGGGAGAGCCACTAGCCAGGCTCAGGGAAGGTTCTGTCAGGACAGAAGAGGAGGGAAGCAGGTGTTTCTGAGAAGGAAAAGTGCAAACAGCAAGCAGGACTTGCTGTCATGCGGCCATTACAAGGTGACACCATAGGATCATGAAAGGGGCTGGCTGTAGAGAACCCTGTGCCAGGGATCAGCAAACTCACTGCGGACAGCCGGACAGTGAGGTCACACAGTCAGTGTTGAAGCTGCCCCAGGGTGACAGGCAGTGTGCTCAGGATTAGTCACGTTGGTGGTAGCAGTTAATCAGCCTCGGCATAGCATGCCTGGTGATACAGGAGGAGGGCATTCCAGGTATCTGAGGAGCTGGGGCCAAAAAGATGTGACCACTGGACATGGGAGGCTGAGGGGAGGATCAGAGCCAGGGTGTGACCCGGGATTGGCATGGGATGCAGGAAATCTGAGGAGAAGAGGATGGCTCTGCTCAGCTCCTCACCAGAGCTGCTCTGCGGCCCCTGGGCCATAAGTAGATGGAAGATACGGTTCACGGTGCATTGGCGTCTACCAGGAATTTGGTGTGGAAGCTGGCCGACTGAACCCCTCTAGGGTGGGTGTAGAAGGGATGGGTCTGTTTTAGTTCCTTTCTGTTGCTGTGATAAACACTGACCAAAGCAGCGTGGGGAGGAGAGGATTTATTTGGCTCACACTTCTAGCTTGTAACCTGCCTCTGAAGGACCTGAGGGTGGGAACTTGAGGCCGGAGCCGGGAAGGAACACGGCTTGCTGGCTTTGCTCTCTGGCTCATGCTCAAGCTCGGGCTTAGCTACCTTTCTTATACAACCCCGGACCACCTGCCCAGGGAGTGGTGCCGTCCACAATAGGCTGGCTCCTCACACATTGATTAACAATCGTGACAGTCCCCTGAAAACATGCCTGCAGGCCGATCTAAGCTCCGTGGTTCCCCATTCAAGGCTCCCCCATCTGTGGACTGTGCCAAGCTGACAGTTAAAGGCTAGCTAGGACAGAATCTAAGGGACATCGAGCATGGAGAGTTGGGGCCTTAAGAGGAACCCACAGAAGTCAGAGCTGGGTGGAGAGACAAACAGAAAGGTAGACTGTAGGAGTAAAGAGGAGGTTGTCCTGTGAGATCAGCTGTCAGTACAGTAGCCTGTGCCAGATGCTGCCGGGGGTGTGCTGGGGACTGAGACCAAGATGGACTACATGGTATGCTGTCCTGGGTTGGACTGTGTCCCCCAAAAGATTATGTTGCTGTCTTAACCCTGTGTACCTTAGATATGACTTCATTTGAACAGATCTGCTGTACTTACAGTCAGTGACTTAGGAGACGACATCCTGGGGTCGTGTGTGCCACACCTCCAATATGGCAGGTGTCCTCTCAGAGGAGAAAACTTGGACATAGGCACGCATAGAGGGGAGACAGTGCCGGAACACGTGTGGGAAGGTGGCCTGTAACCCAGGCCAAGGGGTGCTGGGAGGGGCAAGGAGGGAGTTCCCCGGGCCCTTGGTGGGAACATCTTGGCCTATAGAACTGTCAGAGAAGATGCACATTGCCGTGGCCGTTCAGTGTGTGGGATTTGATTGTGATGGTCCTGGAAATGAGAAGGGCTGGTAGAGATGGATCTGTGTGGTTAAGAGTCTATTCTGCTCTTCAGAGGGTCTTAGCTTGGTTCCCAGTTCCCACATCAGGCAGCTCATGACTGCCTCTAACTCCAGTTCCAGGGGATCTGACCCCATCTTTTGGCCTTTACAAGTACCCACACATACCTGGTATATACACTCTCACACACATAATTAAAAATAAAACAAGTCTAATATAGATAAAAGAAATCAAGATTTTCTCTAACTGGGAAAGTAGCCCATGCCAGATGGGAATAAAGATGTGGCTTTTTGAGTTGGGCACAGATATGGTAATCATAGATCCTGTATTCCCACAATGAATGTTTTTCAGTTTTTTACCTTTTAAAAAATAAAATACAGAAATGTAGTTAACATAAGCCGGGCAGTGGTGGCGCACACCCTTAATCCCAGCACTTGAGAGACAGAGGCAGGTGGATCTCAGTGAGTTCGAGGCCAGCCTGATCTACAGAGCTAGTTCCAGGACAGCCAGGGCTACACAGAGAAACTCTGTCTCAAAAACCAAAAAAACAGAAAGGAGGGAGAGAGGAGGGAGGGAGGGAAGGAAGGAAGGAAGGAAGGAAGGAAGGAAGGAAGGAAGGAAGGAAGGAAGGAAGGAAAGAAGGAAGGAAGGAAGGAAGGGGAAGGAAAGGAAAGGGAAAGGAAAGGAAATACGGAAGGAATGTGGTTACTGTAAACTTTTTTTTAAAAGTAAACATACTTTTTAAACAGTGGTACAGTTTACACACTAAATAACAGTTCAATAGAATGATTTGATAGAGTTTTAAACAAGAAAAAATGGGGAAATTTTCAGGTTACAAAACCCTTTGCCCAGAACATGCTTTTTTAAATCACTTTTTGTAAGTGGCTCACTGTGGCAGATGTGTCCAGTGAGGAAGAGAGGCAGGGGCGTGCGCGCGCGCGTGCGTGTGTGTGTGTGTGTGTGTGTGTGTGTGTGTGTGTGTGTGTGTGTCCCCTATGTGGCTTCTCCAGGTGCTTGCTCAGGGACTAGAGTTTATTTAAACATGTCTCAATTCAATACCAGCCAAACCAGGAGACTCACATCCCCCAAAAGACATTCTTCAGTGTAATGTTTACGTGACTGTCCCGTGGACTGGCGTGTCAGTGGTGTAACTGTCCCTGCTGACTTCTCGCTCTCATCCCTTCCACCTTCCTCTCTGACTTCAGTCACTGCTGATGACTTCCGTGGCGCTGAGCGCTGAGAGTTTGGGCAGGCCACGTGAGTGCATCCGGAAGGCCAGCAGGGGGCGCTCTAAGACTGCTCGAACTCTCATTGTTCTCTTCATTCCCATCCAGAACGTCGGCAAAGATTAGTGAGGTTTCTCTTTGAAACAGAGCCCTTAAAAGAAAAAAAAAAAAAAAGAATAAAGATTATTTAACAAAGCGGGCAAAATACTTCTCTAAAGTGGAGTCACAGAGACCTAGTTGGAGGATTCGCATGAAGCCTCTGGCATTACCTGGAATATATACAAACAAGGGGTCTGAGCCCCACCCACACTGCTAGGGTGGACCGTCTAACGTTGGAGTTAATGCCAGGAATGTAGTTTTTTCTCAGAATCCTCCAAGAGTCTGATGCTCCTGGCCTGGCTTGGAGCACCACCAATTTAGACTGGTGTTCCTCACACAGTGTGTGCCTGCACATCATAGGGCAGGTGCTGACATTGTGGGCCTGCAGGTCTATGTCTGTTTTAGTTTCTTTTCTGTTGCTATGACATCTTGACAGAATCAGCTTATGGGAGAAGTGGTTTATGTCAGCGTACACTTCCAGCTTCTAGTCCATCACGGTGGGAAAGTCAAGGCCACAGGACTTGACGCAGCTGACCACATCACATCCACAGTCAAGAGCAGAGAGGAATGAACACATGCGTGCTCATTGCGTGCTTGTGCCCAGCTCCACTCTTGTGCAGTTTAGGACCACCTCCCACCCCCACCTAGGGAATAGTGCTTCTCACAGTGAGCTAGGTGTTCCCACACCAATTAACTTGAGGCAGTCTCCCACAGCCATGCCCACAAGCCAACTGTAGATGGTCACTCATTGAGACTCTTTTCCTAGATGATTCTAGAACAGTGGTTCTCAACCTTCCTAATGCTGTGACCCTTTAATACAGTTCCTCATGCTGTAGTGATCCCCAACCATAACATTATTTTCATTGCTACTTCATAGTTTTGCTACTATTCTGAATCATAATGTAAATATCTGATATGCAGGATATCTGATATGTGACCCCTGTGAACGGGTCATGTAGGCGTAGTTTTCCTGTCCCATTAGCCTGCTTCCAAATTATAGACACAGAGGCTTAATAAATGCTCGGCCAATAGCTCAGGCTTGTTATTAGCTAACTTTTCCATTTAAATTAACCATATTTCTTATCTATTCTTTGCCACGTGGGTTGGTACCTTTTCTCAGTATGGCATGTGCATCTTGCTTCTCTCTGCATCTGCTGGCAACTCCTCTGCTCTGCCCTTCTTTCTCCCAGCATTCTCAGTTTGGCTTTCCTGCCTAACCTTATCCTGTTCAGCTACTGGCCAGTCACCAATCAGAGTGACAAATCTTCACAGTGTACAAAATGACCTTCACAGCAGGGTCATTCAGCAACGCCACACCCCTCCCAAGGGGTTGTGACCCACAAGTTGAGAACCACTCTTCTAGGTTATATCAAATTGACAGAGCGAGCAATCACAGACTCTAGCAGCTTCAGGAATAGTAGTGAAGTCACTGGTCTGAGGACCACACTGCTCTTCAAAAAGCAGAATCCAGGTCAGGTTGGCAAACTGTGATGCCACATGTTCTCAAGCCACACCCAGCCTCTCTTCAGATAACATTTTAAACCGATAACAGATGCCTTTACCTATTAATCTACACACTGTTTTCACAGCCCTGGGGCCGAAGGGAATGGCTGCAGCTGGAACCATGTGGTTCCCAAAGTCTTGGCACTTCACAGGAAACCTGTGTCTGTCTTCAGTCCTAAAGTGCTCTCAGAGTACTGCATGGAGCATGTGGTCCCATGCAGAGCGTTACCCCTGGCATGTGGCTCCGGTTCTTCTGGCTCAGCCCTTTCCTTCTTCCGTGCAGACGCTTAACTCACCATCCTCTCCAGGACTAAGTGATACTCACCCTCAGCTGCCACCCGCCTGTTGACTTCCCCTTGATGTCTTTACGTCTGCATTCTGAAGGCTGCCCAGGGTGTGATGCTCCGTTCTTCATTTCCCGTATTTGGAATGGTCTTTATGTGAGTTTTTATCTGAACATCCCACAGCCAGGACCCGCATCCTTCACACCTTTGTATTTCATGTCCCCAAATCCAAGATGATCTTGTTTTGCCTGCTTCCTACTTTCTGACCTTCCTGTCTCTTCCAGTATTCATTCTCTGGCTGACCCTGCAGTGTCACATGTGTCGTCCCGTCCCATCCCTGACCCCCCCACCCCCTACCTCCCCACCCCCCCACCCACCCCCACCCCCACCCCCACCCCCCCACCCACCCCCATCCCCTGTTCTCTGGGGTCATTGCTGCCGTTATTTTCTTGGCTTCAGCTTTCTGTGTGCTGTCGGGTCCTGAGCACAAGCCAGACCCCTCCCTCGCTCTCAGCTGTCACAGCACCAAGGTCTTCTTGACTAGTGGCATCTCATGCCAGTCTCTCAATTTAGATCTGCCTCCCATGTCCCTCCCTGTCCCTCGTGTGTGGTCCCTCCTGTGTTTCTGTCAGCGGCCAGTGCCAGCGCCCCGGCCCCTGCACAGGCCAGAGGCCCGCATAGTCCTCAGGTTTTCTGTCTTTTCGTCTCACACGAGTGCCCTCTCTGTGCAGCTGTCTAACGTCCCTCCCGTCGCTTCTGCCTTCTGCCGCAGTGGACGCCTGCCTTGTCACCTCTGCCTGTTCTCGGGACTGCTTTGTTGCCTTGCAGGGCATTTTTGATCCTGCTCTCTGCCAGTGGTCTCCAGCTATGCACAGTATGGGAATTGGGGGCCTTCATAGTTCAGTTACTAGCTAACGTTTGGCGTTCCCTGGAGCCTCTGTGACAACCGCCACAGACCAGAACGAACTCCGCAGCAGGGGTTTAGTCTCTGGTTGATCCTTAGACCCAGGGGAAGATGAGAGGGGACACTGTCACACCTGCTCCTCAGATGGTAGGCACAGGTCTCCACTCTCTGCCTTCATTCACCAGACTCCGGCCTACGGCCTGTTCCTGCCGTAGCCTTTGGTTTAGGTCCTACCCTCTCTGTCCTCGGTAGAGCTAACTACTGTCGCTATCACTGCGACCGTATTTCTGAGCTGTTTCACACCCAAGGGCTCTTGGTTGGTTGGTTGGTTTCTTTTCTTTTTGCCTTCAAGTATGTTTGTGCACCACCAACAGGCCTGGCTCCAGAAGAGTGTCGGAGCCCTGGAACTGGAGCTGCAGACAGTTGTGAACCGCCATGTGGGTGTTGAGAATCGGACCCGGGTCCTCCTAACCACTGGGCCATCTTTCCAGCCCTGGCTCTTGGATTTTCAAGGGATTTTGTTCACCATCTGTCAACCATCCGATCTCAACTCCTTTCTCCTTCTTTGCCCATGGGCTTGTTGTTTATGTTGGTGGTGGTTGTGTTGTTACGTTGTTTATGTTGGTGGTGTTTGTGTTGTTACGTTGTTTATGTTGGTGGTGTTTGTGTTGTTACGTTGTTTATGTTGGTGGTGTTTGTGTTGTTACGTTGTTTATGTTGGGTAGGTGGGAACTCACCAGACATCAGGAAAGCTTCCAGGCAGAGGAAAGCAGATGCTCAGAGGACTACAGAGGAGGAGAACTGTGGCCTTAGTTAAACACAGTCTATTTCTCTTTTTGTTTGCTCTTTCTATAATAAGCAGTAGGGCCTGCCCCTCTTGTGAAGGTTCCGACATCTTTCTTTAGGGCCTTTTCTGTTTTCTCTGTGTTAAGCACCTACACTGCGGCTTTGCTGTGTTTTAATGGCTAATTGTTAGGCCATGTGACCTCCGAGGAGATGCTGCTGCTTGAACCTGGGGGTGGGGCGGCGTGCACCCTGCCACTGCCCGGCCCAGAGCAGATGCTAGAAATGTTCGGAGTCCACAGCCTACCACAGTTAGTCCCGTAAGACAAGTGGCACATCCCGTGGGGGGCATTGTTTAGCTGCTTGCGTGGATCTTTGCCTTAGATGAAGAAAGAGTTAGACCATGGAGGGAGGTTGTTCTGGAGGGAGGTTGTTCCGGATCACCTCAGGCTCCTCCCACACAGAGGTCATGTGACTCCAACCCCTTCCAGGAACAACACAAATTTGAAAGTGAACAGGCTGAGAGTTGCAGGTAGAGTGGCCGCTTGGTTCTCCAGGAGGGTCTCACTGTCTTGGGAAGAGCACAGTGCCAACCAAGTGGGACATTGTACCAAGGGGTGCAGTCCGAGCTTTGAATGACGCACACCCCAGACCTAGTACGGAGCGGGCAGCGCTGGCCACAGAGCTTCCCCTCATGCAGACACCTCGGTGATTCTCCATATTCTTACTCCAGCAAAAAGATTGTAAACACTAAAATTTAACTAACACTTTTTAGATTTCAGTTGAATCGATTTGACTGCCATGTTGAAGACACACAGAATGGTCCCTTTGTTTTTGATGGGCGTGGGAGAGTGTAAGTCTAGGGAAAACCAACAAACAAGACATTTCTATACATTCCTGCACAGGCAGCCAGGGTACAAGGAAATTTAGGAAACTGCAAACGCTCTCCGGGTAACACCCTTAAACATTCATTTTTTCTAATTACAGTGACTGTGTTCTACTGCCCGTTGGGCTACATGCCACACTCCTTGGGTGTGTTTGACAGATTGTACACTTGTTACATTAGGGGAACAGTCCAAGGTAAATGCTGTTATTCAAATAACCCCCAAAACGAGCATGACCCATAAAAATATTTCACAAGCCCAAGTTAGAAACAGTTCCACTGCCAATGGTTCCCAGGGAAAGTGCTTGGCTGTCTCAGTGTTGGAAACAGCATGGCTGCCAGGTTCACTTTCGTAGTAGACAGGGACTAGAATAGACAAAGATGGAATAAACTAACTGTAAACTAGCTCAGCCGCAGTGTGGTTCAGCAATGCCCAACCTGCAAGGTGTGCCACTGTGTGTCGGCTCTTTGCAGATCAGGCTGACATTGAAGGACCTGGTCCTGTGCAAATCCCAAAGCACGGCCTCATGGAGGGTGCTGCAGAATTTGGATCCATTTGGGTTTCCTTCTGTTTCTATTACATCAGGGATTCCAGGAAGGGCGCATGGGAGCTTGGGGATGCTTGTGAACATGATTGCCCTATTCCTCCTTAACTTCTACTAGAGTTAACGTTGAAAATTACATGTAGGACACACCAGCACGGGCTTTGTCACCCAGCGAAGAAATTCTGTCTGGGTTAATGTGGTTCCCTCATGTCCACTTCAGAGCTGTAGCAGCTCAGAGACTATCCACTGGACCCTGTTTCAGGGTTAATAATAGCGAAGCACATGTAAATTGACTTTTCCATATTTTGATAACTGCATCAGCACACCCATTTCTTTTGTGAACCTTCATGCATTTAAAACAAATGGAACAAAAATGCAAAAACCAAGGCGTTTCGACAAAACCTTGAGAACTATGGAGCCACAACAGCTGGAAGGGTGATGGGTGCCTTGGGGCCGGGTCTTTAGAGAGGGAAAGAGGACAGCCGTGCGAAAACTCATGAGGTCTGAACCAAAGCCTGGGGATTTTACTTTGTAGTCCTTGCCAGTTGATGTGTATGCTGTGGACATGTAAGCGTCCCTATGGGGAAGCTGGCGGGGTTCCAGGAATGCCGATAGTGCCTTCACAGCACCAGTGTCCTGCAGCAGTCACAGCACAGGCCTGGCACAGGTTCTGTGCTCTTAGATATGTTCGAGGAGAGGGTATGTGCCCAGTTAGAATGACCAGTGTGGGGCTGGAACAATGTAACGTAATGCTGTGTAGAGCTGTAGCTTGGGGGTCACGTTCTAACTGGGTCACTTGCGAGCTTTGGGACCTGGGGCCAGAAACCATTCCAGGCTTCCCCTCCCCTCTCCTCACAGGCCTGTGGGGCATCAGAAGGACCAACAGGAGGAAGCCCTGTTGTTAGTTTTTCCGGGGATCTCCAGTGCTTATCTATGGCAGGCCAGGCGTCAGTCTTGTTTAGCATCTTCTCTGGAGTGACCCAGCTTCATCTTCATGACACCTGTATCACGTGACCACTTCAGAGAGGGAAACTGAGGGTCAGAGGCTCTGTGACTCATGGCCCAAGCCACAAGGCCATGCTTCAGTGGAGCCCAGTGCTGTGGTCTTCCTGAGCTTCTAATTGGACTGAGTTTCAGGTCACTCTTCACTCTCCAGACATCCGAGTCCCCTTCTCCTCATCTGTGAGTCCACCAATCCTGGTGCCTCCCCGGGATTCTGTACCGTGGTTCTGTACCGTGGTGAGGCTTTGGTCTGTTCAGCTGGGAAGCTCCTTCCCTCCACACCCTACAGGCTTTAGGTGCTTATTCTAGCTGCTTTACAGGATAGTTACCAGACCACTGACTCCAGAGGTTTTCATGATGTTTCTTTGGCATTTTCCCAGACTCCAAAGAAGTAAAAAGTAAAACAAAAAACTAGAGCTTTAAACCAGAACAAATAAAAGGAAAAACAAGAACAACAACAAAACCTAGCAAAGGTCACTGTGACATTTACCTGTTTCTTAATTGTAGTTCTGTTGAGGAATCGCTGTATGGGATAGGGGAATGAACTTTCTCCTCCTCCTCCTCCTCCTCCTCCTCCTCCTCCTCCTCCTCCTCCTCCTCCTCTTCCTCTTCCTCCTCCTCCTCCTCCTCCTCCTCCTCTTCCTCCTCTTCCTCCTCTTCCTCCTCCTTCTCCTCCTCTCCCTCTTCTTCCCCCTCCCCCCTTCCCCTTCTCCTCTTCTTCTCAGAAGGAAATACTGTTCGTCTCCATGTAGTCACCAGTTCCATTTAAATTATGTCTGTTGATTGAAAAGGGTCACCTGTGGGTCAGAAATTGAAACAAGCAGTGATCAGCAGGCAGCAAGCTGGTGTCCCTGAGTGACATGGGAATGCCATGTGTCCCCATATGAGGAGAGAGCAGCTGCTGGCAGTCACGACAGCTTCCCAGCAAGCTGATGGCAGCTTCTTGCAGCTCTGAACGGGTGTGCTAACCATGACTGCCTCTTGCTCTCTAGTTCTTCCCGTACATCCTGCTGCTCTTTGCCATACTCCTGTACCTGCCCACGCTGTTCTGGCGCTTCGCAGCGGCTCCCCATCTCTGCTCAGACCTGAAGTTTATCATGGAAGAACTTGACAAAGTCTACAACCGTGCCATCAAGGCTGCCAAGAGCGCTCGGGACTTGGACCTGAGAGATGGACCTGGACCGCCAGGAGTGAATGAGAATGTGGGACAAAGGTAACAGCTCCAGAGAGCTGCCCATAGCCACCCTAGGACAAGTTCCCCGGCCTTTTCTCCTGCCAGGCTGGCCCAGAGTGCTGATTGCCAAGAGTGGGAAGGGGTAGGTAGGAGTCTGCCATCAACTGGCAGGGGACAACCTCACCCCCCAACCTCACTGTCCTCGGGTCGGTGTTCCTTTCCCTGTCCAGTCTCAGCCTTTGAAAAGCAGTTCTCACAGGGGTGACAGATCAAAGTCTCACATGTAGCTTGCTTGCTTTGATGTCCTGTAATGGGAAAGCCAGAGGATTCTGAGGCAGCCAAGCATATAGAAAGGATGAGAGAAGTGGACCCAGAAGGTGGAGGCCCTGCCTTCTCACGTTCTTCCTCTGGCTCTGTCTTTGCTAGTAACAACCATACCAGCAATAGTTGTCTTATTTCAAAAGTGCCTGCCATATTCCTGTCGTAGCATTTCTATTGCTGTGATAAAATACCACGACCAAAAGCAGCTTGAAGGGGAAAGGATTTATTTTAGCTAACAGTTCAACATTACAGTCCATGATTGAAAGAAATCAGGACAAAAACTCAAGCAGAGCAGGAACTGATGCACAGGCCATGGGGGAGTGCTGCTTACTGGCTTGCTCTTAATGGGTGGCTCAGCCAGCTTTCTTACAGCACCCAGAACTGCCAGTCCAGGGGTGGCCCTGCCTGCAGTGACCTGGGCCCTCCCACCTCAGTCATCAACAAGAAAATGGAGCACAGGCTTGTCCCAGGCCCGTCTGGTACGGGGCCTTCTCACCTGAGGTTCCCTCTGGTAAAATGACTCTAGCTTGTGTCATGTTGACATAAAACTGGCCAGCACAATTCCAGACTCGGTTTGAATGCTGCATTATTAATTAACTACATTTGTTTGCCACTTTTTCTACCCCCTTATTTGTAGATATTAGATAAACAGGGTCATATAGTCTCTTGTGGGAGAGCCAGAGACCAAAACAATGCCATTTGGGTCCCCTGAGTTTCCCCAACTCTCCCTAGTAGAAGCGTATGTGTTCTAGTGGGGCTTAAAATTTCTTTATTATACATGCTTAGTTCGAGATTGTGGTTTATAAACCAACAATACTAAGCCAGCTGCTATTCTGGATCTGATAAATTAACAGACATTGAGCCCTGGGTACTAGGCATTGCCCTAAAAATTGTTAAGTATTAACTCACATTTAATCAACCAGATTGTCTTTAAAATATTAGAAGGGGGCCTGGAGAGATGACTCAGCAGTTAAGGGCACTTGCTGCTCTTTCAGAGGGCCTGAGTGTGGTTCCCAGCATCCACATGTTGGCTTACAATTGTCTGTAACTCCAGTTCCAGGCAGCTAACACCCTCTTCTGGCTCCCAAGGGCACTGCACACACGCAGGCAAAATACTCATATAAAATTTTTAAATGTTTAAAATATCAAAGGAAAAAGAGGTTTTAAGCATGGTTTTATTCCCTAGTACCTGAGTGGACTTATAGTTAATGTGTTTGAAGTTTTCAGTGTGACGGTGTTGAACATGCCCATGCCTTTGTCATTTGAGGAGACTGGCAGGGGTCTCAGTTAGTTTTGTTTGCTTTGTTTTTCAGTCTGTGGGAGATATCTGAAAGCCACTTCAAGTACCCAATCGTGGAGCAGTACTTGAAGACGAAGAAGAACTCTAATCATTTAATCGTGAAATACATTAGCTGCCGACTGGTGACTTTTGTCGTCATACTGCTGGCATGTATCTACTTGAGCTATTACTTCAGCCTCTCCTCACTCTCTGACGAGTTTCTGTGCAGCATCAAATCGGGCGTCCTGAGAAATGACAGCAGCATTCCCGACCGCTTCCAGTGCAAGCTCATTGCTGTCGGCATCTTCCAGCTGCTCAGCTTCATTAACCTCATAGTGTATGCTCTGCTGGCTCCCGTGGTCATCTACACGCTGTTCGTCCCGTTCCGGCAGAAGACAGATGTTCTCAAAGTCTATGAAATCCTGCCGACCTTTGATGTTCTACATTTCAGATCTGAAGGCTACAATGACTTGAGCCTCTACAACCTTTTTCTGGAAGAGAACATAAGTGAGCTCAAATCATACAAGTGTCTTAAGGTGCTGGAGAACATTAAAAGCAACGGGCAGGGCATCGACCCCATGCTGCTCCTGACCAACCTAGGCATGATCAAGATGGACGTCATTGATGGAAAAACTCCCATGTCCTCGGAGATCAAGGGAGAGGACCAGAGGAGCCGGACGGGGGAGTTCAAAGGTATGGTTGGCTCTCTGGACAGGCACACCTTTGCAGCAGTGTGGGCTGTCTTTACCCTGCCCGTCACTTGAACCACTGCCCCAGTGCTGTCCTGGGGGAGAGTGTGGGAACCCAAGTTTCCAAACAAGGATGAATCTGTGCTTCTGCCTCTGCCTGCCTCTCCGCCCTCTGCCTGCTCTATCTGTGTCCTGTTCGCTGTCTCAGCTCCGCCTCTGTGTCTAGCACTCTTCTCGTTGTCTCTGTCTTGTCTTGTCCTCCTGTCTGTACCTCCCATCTCTTTGTCCTTCTCTGCCTTTCCTTCACTTTAGTGTCTGTTATTTGTTCTTTGACAAATTCGTACATGTTTACACTATATCTTGATATCATATCCAGCTTCTCCCAATCCATCCCCTTCTCCCCTTCCTATCCTTTCTTTTTTTTAATGACCCTGAGTCCAGTTAGTGCTGCCTGCAGAGGATGTTGATGACCGTGTTGGGTGTGTCTTGTGCAGGTGACCAGGGCTGCAGTGAGTTCATGAGCGCCAAGCCACATCGTGTTCAGATGCCCACATTTTGTCCCCCACCCCCTTTGCTCTTAATTTTCTTTCCGCTTTGTGGACATTCCCTGAGCTCTGATTTAGGGGCCGGGGGGTCAGTATTGATGTCTCATTTAGGACTGAGCACTCCGCAGTCACATTACTTCCTCTCAGCACATTCACCTGTTAGGAGTCTGCAATGACTGCTGCCCACTGCAGAAGGAAGGTTCTCTGGTCACGGTTGAGGGCCACACTGATCTATGGGTAGAACCATAAATGTTTAGAAGGGAGTTTGACAACATGTCCATTTAGCTTCTCTAGAACCTAGGGCCTCCTGAGCTATGGGCTTTGGATCGTGTTTACTGTACAGGTGTGAATGCCCTCCTCAGGGGCAGGCCTATATAACCCAGAGAGTGGTGGGTTACTCCCAAAGCCACCATTTGACTTTAAAAGGGAGTATATTGGCTCCTTGCCTTGACCTAACTTCACACTAAGCAGCAGACATGGTAAAACAGTGTGTGTGAGAAATCCTCCTCGCAGCTGGGTAACACAAGTGCTTCCTGCTATTCCTCCTTTCTAAATAATGGTTTCAATTTTGACAGATTTGGACCTGAGCAGTGATACTACAACAAATAATGGAGAGAAGAACTCTCGACAGAGACTTCTGAATTCATCTTGCTAATGGTTTCGTTCTTGAACTTCAAGTCCGTGACTTCTGTAGCTGTTGGGTCTGTGGTTAGTTCGCAGTAAATGTTTTTGGTAGTGATATGGTGTGTGTCTTACCAGTCTCGAATAGACATAATGGCCAGTAGTGTCATAGAAGAGTGGGTTAGGAATGTCCCACAGACAAAGTATGGAAATGAGTAAGTGGGCTTTGTTTGAAGCCCTCATTGAAGGGCAATTAAGAGCACTGAGCCTTCTAGAGAAACACCATTTTGGACTGATGGTGTTGGGAGACCTGGAGCTTCCAGAGAGCAAGCACTTTGAGGGATGTCTTATTTTATGAGATAATAATAAACATGCCAGGATATAATTTAATAATGCCCTTTGTGTGTCCTTACTAAGGCTGTTGAACAAGAAAAGCATTCACTGGCCTTCCGGCAAGGTTGGCCTGTGCATGGAAGCATCCTAAATTGGGTGTGACCTGGTGTCTCGGCTCTTGTACTTGCGAACTCTCCTGTCACTTGCCAGCCTCAGCTAATTGTTGTCCTCTAACCACTGCTCACTGCCCTGTGCCCTCTGCAAGGGCAGCAGGCTGAGGCAGTGCCGACCGAACGCAGCTAAGGAGGCAGAGTTGTAGTGTGTCAGCTCACGCCGTGGTGACTCTTGGAAGGAAGGCCTCAGAAATAGCCTAGTGGGAAATCTGAATTTAGAGGTCATTGGTAGATGCCATCAAGACATCTGAGACAGGAGAACAGCATTTTACTGAAGCGCATTGACAGACACAGGGAGGGGCACTTTGCCCAATGGGAGCCGAACACGGAGCTGACACCAGAGTGACCTTTGCCATGCGTTTGGAGACAGATTGTTTATATTTAAGCACAACTTTCTAAATTGCAGATTAATTTACAGAATTGAGTTTATTTGAGAAGAACATTCTAGCATTGATAAGAATTACAGAATAGATTATACACATGGGTAGTTAAGAAAGATATAAGCACTGCTTTGTAAACAGGTTGACTTTTTGTGACATGTTCTCGCTTTGTAGCTCATGGTCTGCCCTTGGAATTACATCAATCTTCCTCGCTCAGCCTCCTTAGTGTAGGGATCACAGGTGTGAGTCATGAGGCCTGGCTTTATAAACATGCGTGCTGACTTAGAAATCGTTAAAGCCTGTTCACATTCTGACCATGTGAACATGCTGTCCATTCACACTTTATATAAAAGAAAGCTCTTTAGTCTGCAGAGCTGCCCATTTTTAACACATTGTTTACATAAAAGTCCTCAGGAACCACCCAGTTTACTTTTGGCCAGTCTGAGGGACAATTGTTTACTTAATCTAATTGCTTTATGGTGAAGTGAGAAGTTACATTGGCTGTCTGCCTTTGGGAATGTACAGAGAAGCAGATTTTGCTTGTACTTCCGTGGCAGTTTCTGAGTTGGAAAGCTCATATAAATATCAAGAGTGTACTGGGTGCTGTGAACGGCACTGTTCCAGGATTCGTCTTTCTGTTGAGTTAGAGTATGACTGTGACATGGTAACTAAGGAACTGATTTCATACATTTTTATATTGTTGTGTTGGAGACATTTCATTACAATTCTCTACAGTATGTCTGTGGGTTTTGTTCTTTTTTTTTTTTTTTTTGAAATGACCTTTAAAATATTTTTCTAGGATATGGATTTTTTTTCAAAAAGCATCATCTTTCTTGTAGCATAACTTGTACTTTGAGGCAGTAAAAATTATATTTTATTTTAGGAGGTCAGGAACTCTCTGAGCTTAGCCATGTGCAGTCCTTTGGTTAGAATGTGTGCTTGGGGTCCTCAGCCTCTGTTTCAGTTCACCCTCCCATGCTCACTCTGAGCCACAGTAGGACCCACGGCATCCTAGGCATCACACTTGGTACTGGCTGTGCCATATATGAATAGGCAGGTCCTGTGTTGAGGGCATCAGAGCCTAGCAACATGCAGCAAAGACATGGGCAGGTACTAAGAGACGATAGAATTCCCACAGTAAAGACCCTTCCAGAAAGTAGAAAATCTTCCGTGTTGTCGGGAGGAGCCTTATTGTCTGGTCCCCCTGAGCATTCCCTGCCCTAAGTTGCATCGCTGGTGATTTATGGTGTCTGGTGTTTTCCTGGAGGTAGACGACCAACTTCAGCTGTAAATCCTCTCTGAGCTGAAGTTCAGATAGAGCAGCACCTATGATTTTGAGCAGTTGAGCTGCAGCTGGCTTCTCTACTTCCCTTCCAGGACGTGGGCAGAAGCCCATGGGGTACGTGTATAGCTCCAAGGGGCTGGTAGACTGATGCCCAGTAGTGCACTTTGCCCTGGAGTTAACCCTCCCTCTGCTGGCTTCCTGGCCTTGAGCACTTCTCTAGAGATGAGGAGGATGCTTTCGTAAGCACCTGTCCTTTTGTTACGGACAAAAACCAGGTCCTCAATGACCACAGTGAGGCCACTGACCTTGTTTCCGGTCTTAGTGAACCACTGAGGTTCCAAACCAGATCCACACAGTTGTGTGGTAGCAGAAGCAGCACTGATCATTCTGGAAGCAGTGTTCTGGCACATTTGCCATTTTACCAAGGGGCACGCAGAGCTCTTGAGAGGCCCCCCAGCTCTGGGTGGGGGCTATTTTTAAAGTTACAACAGAAACGTATCTTGTAGCTTGTACTTGCTGACTAGCAAGCCGCTCACTGAGTAGGGTGTGCCTTGCGCTTGAGAAAGCTGCTGCCTTCAGCCTGAGACTTGGCTGTATGTTCACTTAATTGAGTCATATTTTTGAACTTCTGAGAGAATGCCTTATTATTATTCACCTTCATTTCTAGACTCAGACACAAAGTCAGAGTGAGGTGGGCAGCCTCCGGCCTGGAGTGACCGGGCAACCAGCATTGATATTGTTTTCTCTGGAGTCATGAGGCTAGCACCTTCCAGTTTTCTTCCCCGTTGAGAGTCTCTGGAGTGCAGGGAGGATGGGCACAACATACAACTTATAGAACATCACCCTGCTTCACAGTGGCACTGTTTGTTAGGTGCTGAAACTTATAGAACATCACCCTGCTTCACAGTGGCACTGGTAGGGGCTGAAACTTACAGAACATCACCCTGCTTCACAGTGGCACTGGTAGGGGCTGAAACCCCTGCTTGTTTGGTAGGTCTGTTTTGCGTGTTTGTTTGTTTGGTTTGGTTTGGTTTTTTGAGACAAGGTTTCTCTGCATAGTTTTGGTGCTTGTCCTGGATCTCACTCTGTAGACCAGGCTGGCCTCGAACTCACAGAGATCCACTTGGCTCTGCCTCTGGAGTGCTGGGATTAAAGGCATGCGCCACCGCCGCCCGGCTGCATGTATGTTTTAAGGTGTATATTCCCACCCGAGACCTAGCTCCTGTGGCTTTGTTCCTGTGAAGGACAGGTGGCTACACCTTTCAGGACACACGTGCTGCCCGGTTGAATCTGCAAGTGTCAGAGCAGCACAGATAGATCTACAAAGGTCTAGAGTTTTGATTCGTAGCTGTATCACCAACTCTTAAGTCAGCGGCCCAGACACACCAGGCACTTGAGTGAGCGAGCAAGGGGACGGCAAAAAGCCTAGTTTCTTGGCATCTAGGATCTGCTTTAACGGGCATGCGGTCCTCCACAGAAGAGAGGGTAGTGGGAAGGCTCCTTCCACTGACTAGTAAGGAGTAGTGTGGCAGACAGACAGACAGCCTTTCCCTGGAAGCTGGCTTTTGATGTGGAATGAATCATGACCACTTTCCAAGTTCAGCATAAGTTCAAGGTTGTCCTGCAGTGACTAGGGAAGTGGGAGTTTTGAAGATCCTGGTCTCAGCAGTACAGAATAAACCCCTTAAAGAAGCCGTGGGTTAAAATATGCCATTGCCAATTAATGGTTTGTCTTCGGGCACTGAGATGAACGGGTCCTTTGGGGCGATCATTGGCATTTTGGCCTTATTTCTCACAAGAACGAAACCTCTTTAAAAAGATTGACAAAGAGGCTATTGTGTGAAAAGTGGAATATAATAGATGCTAATTTGTAGTTCACTTTCCTCCTGCGTTAAATTACACAATTGTGTTTCTGGATCTCTAGCTGTGGAGCACATTGTCACTGAAGCTTGTAGATTTGAATGAGTGATTGTTCTTGGGTTTCTGAAAGGTACCAAGTTTCTTGTGTCTTGGGGTACTTTTTCCCTTGCTCAGCCACAGGAGAAAACTGTAGGATTCTGCAGTGTGACAAGCATTCCCTAGAAAAACAGATACAATCAGCTCCACTTTTTAACAAGTTGGCCTTTTTAAAATGCCGTACTTTCGATTTGATCCATTCAGAACAGTGGAGTTCTATGTATAAGTTAAATTTCCGTGTGTGTGTGTGTGTGTGTGTGTGTGTGTGTGTGTGTGTGTGTGTTTGGGGGGGGGTTGTTGCGTCAGGGTTTCTCTGTGTAGCCAGGCTACAGAATTTTTTGTTTTTGTTTTTGTTGTTTGTTTTTGTTTTGTGGGTTTTTTTGTTGTTGTTGTTTTGAGAAAAGGTTTCTCTGTGTAGCCTTGGCTGTCCTGGAACTTACTCTATAGACCAGGCTGGCCTCCAACTTAGAGATCCACTTAGTTCTGCCTCCCAAGTGCTGGTATTAAACACTTGTGCCATTGTGCCCGGCTAAGTTAAGTTTCTAATGACTAAATTTTTCTGAAACCTTCCAAGAAAAATATGTACGTTCCTTTTGCTGTGTCATTTGGTAAAGCTGCTGAGCCAGTGAAGAACAACTTGAAACATAAGTTCATCTTCGGTTTTGTTCCACAAAGTTCAAAAGATAACGGTGTCAGAAAAGAGTCTTGTAAAGAACACATCAGAAGCTTGTCCCTCTGCTGAACTCCCTGGTGCTTCCGTGGCAGGTGCTTGGCCCCACTCTGCTCACGTTCATCCAAAGGGGGGGCTCTCAGTCAAGGCTGTTGTGTCTGCAGACAACAGCAAATGGTGCTGTAGTTCTGTGCTGTGCTGTGTCCCTAAATAAAACGTTTCTAAGTGACAAAGAGTCGTGGCCTTTCCTACCTTCTTTGGGAGTGCCTTCACTGAAGGTGGAGCAGAGGATGGCCTCCCAATGCCTTGAGGCTCATCCCTGTCTGGTGATGTGACATTCGGGAGTCTCCACGACACTTGCTCAAATCCAGCTGGCAGTATCTGACGGAAGTCCTTGATAAAAGGCCCACAGGCCGGGGTTTACAAAGTGTGACATTTGTGTCGTCTGGTTGAAAGCTGTTGGGACTGTGTACAGATGGACATGAGCTGGCCTGCTCAAGAGGAGAACATGTCTACAATAGAAATTAATACACTTTGCAGGTTTCATAAAGCACAGGCCTGCAAAATCATAGCAGAGTTCACAGCATTCTTAAGCACTCTATAAATGCTTCTGGGTCCCCAGCTGTTCCCCAGGGATCTGTACATTGCATTCATTTTCTGTTGCCCCATAACAAATAAGTGCATACTTAACAGCTCAGAGCACCTGTTGCTTGCCTTGCAGCTTTCTGTACCAGGAGTTTGGATGGAGCCTAGGCAGGCCCTCAGCTCAGGGTCCACAGGGTACAATCACTATGAGGATGATGGGTGGTGTTCCCTGGAGGCTGAGCTGGGGAAACTGCTGACTATACCCTAGCCAGCTCTGCCACCTGCTCATCTCTTCAGGCTTTTGGCCCAGGTCCCTCCTCCAATCTGAAGTAGCAGCATGCCCCATTCCTTAATGGCCTTTCAGCCTTGGACACTTTGCTGCTGTCTCCTGTCCATTAAACAATCAGCTCTAATATCCTCTGCAGGAAGTTCCCCCATGTTTCCCCTGACCCTCCTGTGCTGACACCCGTCCCTCTCACCAGCCTGAGAAGCCCACAGGCAGGTTGGTCCCTGCACTCCCAGCACCTAGTCCAATGCCCAGGTTCAGGGTTGCTAACCCGAACACCGAACTCTGAGATTGCTGGGTGCAGAGGGGAGCACGGATGAGAAGTGAACTCTCCCCTGGGCCAGTTACTCATCTCTACTACTCATCTGTTTTGCCCCGTTTTAGGCAGCCAGGTCCACACCCCTGATTCGCCCACGTTAGTGATTGAGACCTGGACCCGGAAGCTTTCTGAAACACTCCCCACTCCCCGGCCTTGGCAGTGGTGTTTCCTGTTCACACTTGTGCTCACTGCCCTGCACAGCCAGTCTCTCTTCCTTTCTAAGGGTTCCAACATCCCACATTACTACTTGAGAGTGTAGCTGAATGTTCTAGTGTCTTCTGTTTCTGTGACAAAACGTACTCAACAGGGAAGAAAGGGTTTATTTGGGCTTATGGGTCCAGAAGGACCGAGTCCATTGTCATGGCAACAGGCAGGGGAGGTGGTATGGCAGGAGAAGGAACCTGACTGATCACATTTCATCTGCGGATGGGAAACAGAATCGGGAGTGGGGTGAGGCTGTAAAATCTCAGAGCAACCCTGTTGTACTTCAGCAAAGATCCTCTTCCCAAAAGTTACATAACCTCCCTGAACACCGCCACTGGCTGGGACCAAGTGTGCAGAAACGTGAGCCCATGGGGGACAGTTCTCTTCACACCACAGCAGGCGCATCCCCAGTCAGAGTGCTGATGCCGTTACAGTAAGAAAGGGCGCCTGTGCTCAGTCTGTGTCCAGCCAGCCAGGCTTATCTGTGACAGCCCCTCCTGGCAGCTGCTGACCTGGGCCCACAGCTCTGGGCTCTTCCCAATGAAACTGAGTTATGGAAGCTAAACTGTAGACCTGAGAAATATTCACCTTACACCCTCAAATAACAGTCGTGTTCTGGCAGCCCCTTCATGAAAGCAAAGCCGAGGAAGAGCATGTGGCATGCCTTTGTGTTCTAGCAGAGATGGGGCAGGTAGGCCCTCGGGGAAGAGGGGGCAGGCCTGACAGTGAATGGCTGTCAAAACATCCCTTTCCAGAGCCAGTTTCCAAAGTTTCCGTGTGTCCTTTCTCAGACACACAAAAAAATGAAAATGAGGAACTAAAGTGCTGTCTGAATCACTTCCAACCCCCGGAAATGAGATCTGCAGTACCTGTAAGTGAAGATGGCCGTATAGAACCCAAGCTTCCATGGAAACTTCAGGAACATAAAAGGAAATGTTCTAACGGTAATTTGAGAGGTAAGGACACTCGGAGATTTTAGCATTCCTCTCGTTTGTTCTGAATATGAGAAGTGCCTGTTACAAAGGAAACATTGCCAAGTACAGAGACCCTCGAGGCCCTTCATCATCTGAGCACTTTACAAATACCATCTCCTTGAGAGGAGAAGTTTCATTTTAGAAAAAAGAAATTGCCCAAAACTCTGGCTGCTGCAAGAGGAAGCAGGAAGAAAATTAAAAAAAAAAAAAAAAAAAAAAAAAAAAAAAAAAGAGTAAGCTACAAGTATAATCCGTTTGGGAGAACTTGTCCAGTGTGATGCAATGGAAGACATACGTAGTTTTCAAATTAGCCACATAAAGAAATGAAATGAACAAAATGAATGTTAGCCATCATCCTAACTAACTGAATAACCCAGAATATTAGTTCAACATAACATTTAAATAAGAAATGCTGGGGTGTTTTACATCTTTTGCACCAAACTTGTTTAAGTCCGACATACGTTTTTGGCTTGCAATGCATCTTGTTTGAGGCTGGCCTCATTTAAATAAAGGGCTCAGCAGCACATGTGGCTGGTGGCTGTCATGTTCACAGAGCATGTCCAAATAGATTGCACTGTGTTCCCGCCTAGTGATACTACTACGTTTTTCTCCTTTCTGAAAGATCTGTCCCTGTCCGTGGATTTAGTTAACGGAGGCACGTTACCTTGAAACCTGACAATTGTCTGGGGACTTATACATGCTTGAGGTGAGATGCATATTAAATACCTACAGCAGGGGCTTCTAAGAGCTGTGGCTACAGCTGCAACCCCTTCACCATTTGCCCCAAGTGTTTATTTGTGTGTGGACTTCTTTCTCCTCTTCTCCTCTCATACACTATAAGTGCTGTTAGTTAAATCGTGGTGCCTTCATCATCTTTGACCATTAAGGCATGATAAGGCAATAATTATCCAGGGACCTCTGCAGTGAGTTTGGAAGCCTTGGAAATGGGACTTTGCAGGAAGTATTGAGCCCAATCCCAAGTACAGTATGGTCAAGTGAGTTAGATACCCAAGAAGTGGGGTAGACTCAGAAGTGGGAACAAGCAGGACAAGATGGGTCACCTTCCTACAGGGTGAGGGGATCAGACACTCCTGGTGAGAGGCAGATGTGGGGCCTTGATCGGACATGGAAGGGGATCAGGTACCGTGGAGGGTTCTTGCCAAGAGTAGATTTGACAAGTTCACTAAAGGGCCCTAGGGGAAGGTTCGGCAGGCTCATTGGCCAAGGGGAGAATCTTCAGCTACCCCAGCCTCAGACTGGTCATTTGCAGAGCACAAGCTAAAGGGGGACTTTGGGGAGAAAACTCACAGCTTTTACCCACTGGGGGCAAGCCACAGTGCCTGTCATTGTCCCCACGGGAGCCTGGGTGGAGGTGGGCAGTGGCACTAAGCACACGAAGAGGAGTAAGGTAAGGGGACCAATTCGTAGACACTGATTGAGTGATTGACTCCAAGCACTGCTTGGACTGCCCGTTTGCCAAGCTTGACTTGACTTGTCACCAGAAACAGAAAGACCTGGAGAATTAGCTGGAACCATGGGTAGTGGCCCTTAACAACCTGCAGGCTGCCCCACCTTGTGGTTTGGGGTAGAAAATGAGACTACAAAGTGGACCCAGGACTGAAGCCTTGTGGGAGCTATTCTGGCTTCGGTCCACCGGGGACAGGTCTCTTCCACTCCCATTGGTATTGCATGCTTATCCCAGAAAGACTCCCACAACACACCACAGCAGAGTCCTTCTCGGGGGAGCCGGTGCCAGATCCTGCTCCCGTAGGTGACAGCTGCACCCTATGGTCTGCCCTGGCAGGCTCGGAGACTGAAGGATTTAAGAGAACACTCTGAAAGGAGAAACTTGAGAGTGTGCAGCTGGAGACTGTTCTGGATTTCTGTGCACACACAAATCACTGACTGTGGTAGAGAGGGGCTCATGGGTTTGCAGTTAGACACGTGGCATCAAACCTCAGAGTGATGTGGCCTTGGGTGACCTCAGCGACCCTTGGTCTCTTATCTGTAGGATGGAATAGGCTCACAGGCTTCCTCCCGGTTTACTTCAACTGTGAACATACAGAAAGCTGAAAGAAAAAGAGAAAAAAAAAGCCAAAACAGCAAAATAGAGAAATGTCATGTGTGTGCTCCACACAGCTGTGCTCAGTGGTGCCTTCACATAGTGATATTGTTGTATCAAAACAGGAAATACCAACCCATTGATCCAATCTACACTACAGACTCCCGTAGGGCCTGCCCAGTTTGGGGCACATTTACATGCATGTGTACGCATGTGTGTGTGTGCCTGCATGTGAGTTCCAATGGAAATAAAGAACCATTCATGCCGCAAAAGGACTCCTTCACGCTACCCCTCGCAGAGTCATGCCCAACCCTGCCCCAGGTGACCGCCATCACTTCTCCAGCTCTGTCGCTCTTACTTGGAGGATGCCGAACTAAGGGAATCAAAGTCCATAACCCTCCGAGACTGTCCTTTCAATCAGTGTACTAATGCCCCTGAGCCCCATCTGTACACACACTAACGGGTCACTTCTTTTGTTGCTGAATAGTGTTCTGCGCAGGCTTCTTGTGAGCATCCCACGGAGGACACGAAGATGCCACCAGCATGGTGCTAAGGGCATAGCAGGTCTCTTTTCCTGGCAGCAGCTCTGAACTGTTGCTGGATATAAAGGCCAGCTTGAGAGGTCATCTCCAGAGCTTGGTAGTTAGACCTTAGCCAGTACTTCACCTTACTTTTAGAGCCAAGGACAGTAAGCCCAGAGAGGTGAGCAGGCCAGAAAGAGACTCCAGGCTGTTTGCTCGCACCTCAGATCTTTCTTCTACACTGTGTCTGCTTCTGGACCTGCAGTTGATACCAGCCGGCGAATCTGCTGCATGGCCCCAGCTAGTCTGCCAAGCACTTTGCTGGGCGGCACTCAGGAGCACTGATCAAGTTGTTGTGGAGAGTCAGGATGCTTGGCTTCCCCTAGACATCAAGACCCTATGAGGAAAAAACCTTCAGTACTTTAAACTCTGTTCAAAGATGAGATTAACATCCATTTAACAGATTTTTTTCAAACCCCTCCTGTACCAAGCCTCTGGCTCACAGTGTTTCCTAGGAATAATGGTAGGGAAAGTAAGGAAGCTCGGCTGCAGAAGCCTGGCCACCAGAGGACATTCCCCGGAATCCTTGTGAAAAGCCTAACCCTCTACCTTTCCCATTTTAGAAGAGAGGGAGGACTCAGAACAGGACACCCCCTCACAAGCTCACACACTAACTAATGACAAGACTTAGACCAGGCTTCATCCTCAGCTCAGTGTCTGCTGAGGGTCCGCCTGTACCTGTGGGTGATAGGGTGTCAGGAGCTGTGGTCCACGTGCACAGGAGAGGCACACCAGCTCTACTTTGCTGAAGAACATGGGTTGGAAACGATGATGAGCTCTGGAAAGCACTCTGATGTTGGCTGGATTGTCAGGGAGCAGAAAGGCATTGTTGGCAGCAGAGGCTGGAAACCGATTCACCGAAGGGGAGAGGAGGAGGACTGGAGGTCTCCTCAGACCTTGTAGACAGTAGCCCCCAACCTGGTGGTATGCATATGGGATCCCACCACCCCTGGGGCAAAATGGGAGCAAGAGAATCAGCCAACTAGCTGGGAACATGCAACACAGCCACAGAAACAGAGATCCACCTCAACAAGATGGAAGGCAAGAACTGACTTCTGAAAGGTCTGAACACTGTGGTTTTTGTTTGTTTGTTTTGTTTTGTTTTTTCTAGGTAAGAAGGCCACAGGAGGTAAATACTTGGCTTTCATCCATAATTTCACAGAGGGGTAGTTTTTCCAGTGAGCAGCTTGAACTACATCTCTGAAGTGCACTAGTCTGTGTTTCTGGAATCTATTTCTTCTCCCTGGACAGAGGAAAATAAGGGAACAAGCATTTCCCAAGCACTAACATACCAGGCATTTAAACACACAGATTAGGTCTTCACCATCTAGTAAGCACATTCTGTTCCTCTTGGGTGAAGCACCCTAGGAATATCTTCTCCCCATAGGCTGCCTGTGACTGCTGGGTGACCTTGGCTCCTGGCTCTTCTAGGCTTCCGTTTCTTCTTGGGTCTCATCTCACAAGACTCAAAGGTATTGTTGAGAATTAAAGTAGATCAAATAAAGACATCAAGCCCAGAGTCAGCATTCACCAAGCACTAAGGCTGTTATGTCAACTAAACCATATTTGATTTGAAAACTAAAGGATCCCCAGTTATGGGGACAGATTTCTCGTATAAGATCAGCAAAAGGAGGCTCAGTTTGGGTTTTGACACTAGAAAATCTGTTTGGGCTCTTCTCTCTAACATCTGAGTTGGCCTTGAGAATCACAGTGTGTTTTTCAGGGTTGTTACCTGGTGAGATGGTACACTTGATACTCAGAGAGAGCTCTGCAGATAGGAGCGGTATGCTTGTTTGTTTAGAGACAGGGTCTCAGGTAGTTCAGCCTGGTTTCCAATTTGCTATGCAGCTAAAGATGATCTTGGACTTCTCTCCCTGCCTCCACCTCTAAAGTGCTTAGATTACAGGCCTGGAACACTGTGCCTGGCTTATTCAGTGCTAGGCAGCAGATTTAGTGTTGTGCATGCTAGACAAGCACTATAGTGAGCTGCAGCCCCTGCCACAGAGAGTAGCTTCCTATCTGCATCAGAAATAACTGTAAATGCAGAGAAAGGCATTTGGAATTTCAAGGGTGGGAAATCTGTCTTGGGGAAGAGCCCTGGAAGGGGCAGTTGCTGAGAGAGGCATGACCTTCCCTGCTACAGAAAGTCTACCCTGCTTCACTGAGGGTTTTCTCTCCTGGCCTGCCCCAGGGGAAGCAAAGACTGGGCAGATGGGTGAGGGTGGTGTGGGTATTGGCAAAGCGACCCAGGAATAGTCTTGACTCAGAGAACCCTAGAGAATAAACCAGATGGGCAAGAACCTCCCCCAGCCTGAGATGGGAGGTTGGAGGAGCAGGAGGGAGGGACAAAGCCCCTCCCCCAGGCCTTGCACAATGCTGCCTAGATAATGCAGAGGACCTGCTCCTGGCTTGTATCATGCAGGGATCCAGGACCAGGGTCTCTGGGCATACTCTTTGCCTGGTGACTTTGCCAGGTGGTGGATCCCCAAATATTCACTTTATTTTTAGTTTTGAAGGATGAGGCAAGGATGACATATTCGCCACATAAATACTTTTTGAAGTGAAAGGAAATTCAGAGAACGTTGAAATAATTGGAGCTCTGAAGTCCTCCCTGTTGCTGTCTCTGCCCCACTCAGGTACAGCCTTCGAGAGGGACTGCTTGTCTTCTGGGTCACATGGGTTTCTCTCTCCACCCTAAGCAGGTACTCCAGACATCCGCCTTGCCTGGCCCTGAGTGACTTAAGTCTGGACTGCTTAGGATGGGAGAGAGTATCAGAATTCTCCATGCGCATATTAAAGGGCATTTCCTACCAGGGTACAGTGGTCCTGGACTGAGGGGGTCATGAGGGGATAAAGGAGGGGAGGATAAAGGAAGGAGGGAAAGATTGGAGACGGAAGGAGAGAGGAAAGGAGGAAAGAGGAGAAAGGAAAAAGGTGGGGGGGGGGGAGAAGGTGGGATGAAAAGATCACATGACCAGACGGGAAGCCAGATTGTAATTCAGGAGTCAGGCTCAGCTTTTCTGACAACCCATTCTTGTGAGAACCAACACAGGTCTCACAAGTCTAGCTGGTCCCTCTAGAAGGCAACACCCAAGTGACCTTAAGGGTCTTCCACCAGACCCACCTGGTGAAAATCCACCACCTTTCACACCACCACACTGGGGACTGAGCTCCCCACATGAACGTTGAGGGGATCAAACCCATCCGAGCCTCAGGAAGGCCCACGTTGAAACCTATTGTCAATTCCTCTCCTCCCAGGGGAAGCCTCAGTGGCCTGCCCCAGCCTCACTGTCCACCTGATCCTGAACAGGCCTCCTCCAAAACCCAGGGTGTGTCAGTATTACCCGTGACCTAAGGACCACCATTCCTGAGCATGTGGGTGTGCTCCTAAAAATGTTCCTGGGTCCTCTGCAGACCCAGAGCTAGACTCAGGGCCGAGGATTTGTGTTGTAAACTACCATCCTGTGCTGCCCCAAGGAGAGAGCAGCTGGGGGGGAGGGAAGGATTGTTCCAACCAGGGATCAGAGCTGCCAACGCCTGTTGATTAGAAAGAGCTCAGAGGAACAATGAGAGTCCTTGAGGACCCTTGGACTTCAACCCAGCTAGCTGCTTGGGCCCCTTCATTCAAAGGTTTCTGTGTCTTCCTTAGTCCTGGAGAGAGACAGATCTCCAGTGTTATGAATTATTATGTGTGTGGGGGGCAGGGGCATGATGGGACCCCAAGGGTACCAGGGAAACATGCTGGCATGTTGGGCAAATGGAGTAGCGGGGTGGCGGGCAACCCACTCCATGTGGGCATGGCGGCAGGTGGACGTCTACAACCCAGAGGCTGCATCCACGTGGAAATGTTTATTATAATAGAGAGAAGAGAAGATAGGAAAGAGCGAGATGGAGCAGGCAGGTCAATGGGTGCACACCTTGTGGTCATTGGGTGCACACCTTGTGGGAGTGGAGGGAGAGAAGAGGGAGAGAGGGAAAGGAAGAGAGGGAGGGGGAGGGAGAGAGAAAGGGGCGGAGTTTTCCTTAAAAAGACTTTTACCTCAGGACACAGGGTGGCATCAAGGGGCAGGATCAGAATATTAACATTTAGTCCCATCCAGGATGCATTCATTCACAGAAACAGCCACGCAGCACCAGCCTGGGTTTTCAGCTGCCTACCCCGGTCCAAGAGACAAGCATCTCGGGTTCGACACCCCTTCTCTGAGACTAGCCAGTCCTGAATAGGGCTCTGCCAGTGTGAGTTCTCTTCCTTAGTTACCAGTGAGCTGAGGAGTCAGGATTGGGAAGTCAGCTCACTCTCTGACCTCTTTGTAAGAACTGTAATTCCATTCATGACTTAACCACCTTCCAAATGCACACACTCAGATGCCATCACGTTAGGAACTAGGGCCTTCACTTATGAATACAAGGACACAATCTTCAGGCCACAACACTGATGTCACCTCATTTTATCCTATGAGTCAATCACACCATTTTACAGAAAGGAAGCTAGAACTAAGGCAGGGAACGGAAGTAGAGCAGGGGTGGGTATGGGCAAAAGAAGCCACTTTCTTACTTATATTGAGATGGTAATAGGACGCTGGTAGCTGTATCATAAATGGTCCATGCAGAGGAAAGCAGTCGGGCCTGCCTCCTGCAGTGCAGGTCTCAGAATCTGAGCAGAAGGCCGGCCGGGCCCAGCGCAGGGAAGAGGCCCCACAAATGATGCCGCTGAACCACTGTCTGGTTAGATGCCCCTTCCAATCCCCAAAAGACCAGATGCCTATGGCACCCAGTATAGCCCGTGGCAACTGGAGACCCGTGAAGGGTTGTAGCGGTAACACCCGCGCTACCACCACCTGTTCACCATGTCCGCTCGAGGGGCTGTGGATCAAAAAACAGAGACGAGAGACAGCCGGTCATTCACCTCAGCAGAAAGCAGAATGCCGTTTATTGAAGGAGGGAGGAGGCCTTAAATACAGGCTTACAGCATAATGGGAGAACCCCGGAGGGCAGAAGTTTGCTACAGATGTTCTACATTCTTGCATCTAAGCTGTTAACGCCCAATATGCAGGATACACAAACAAGGAACCTCCCATAAGCATTCAAGAGGGAGGAAACTGGCAGGGGATTAGCATAGGGAGGACATCAAGGTCAAGGTCAGCAAGCAAGGCAACAGCTACCCAAAACAGAGGCCAGGGCCCTACGAAGGTGTTCTGATGGAAGCTCCGCCTCAGCCCCTGGCACCCTGGCATCCCTATAACCTAAGAGTCTAGAATGTTTTGGTGGAAGATCCACCTCAACTCCCCTCCCCCATCTCTTTCCCCAAACCCGCCCCTTCAAAGTCTGCCAAACATGCCTCTTTCCCCAGAGATGCTCAAGACCACTCCCGCAGGGTATTTAAGCTGCATCCCAGAAAACAGACATGTGGCTTTCCCGTCTCTTGTCCCCATCTCTTCTCTGGGGCACTAGGGAATCACCCAGGGATGCTTTACCCATTAAACCGGGGCTTTTTCTAATTCAGTCTGATTTGGTTGCTGAGTTGGCAGAGGAGCCTATCGTGGTGCAAAAACCTTTCAAAGGGGTCACACCGAAGGCTCCAGCGCAGCTCTGGCAGAAGCCCCGAGGATCAAATGTAAGTCCCCGCTCCACCACGGTGACTTGCAGGCGTTAGGTGGCCACCGCTGCCCATGAAAGTGTCTTCTTTCCCTTTTCCAGTCAAGAGGATGGGAAGTAGGCATGATGCAAAGGCTTGCTGGCCTGAGAATCCACGCTTTCCCCGGTGCTGGAGAGTTCAGGTTCCAGGCTCACCCTCTGATTCACAAAGGAAACCTCTGTAGTGATCCCTGGAAAAGCTTGTCTCACCACTCTGCATGTAATTCTGAGTCTCTCATGTGCCTCAAGGCATATTAATACCCAGCATGTGCTGGACCTTTGTAATACACTTAGCAAAGGCCATGAACCCTAAAACTAATGGGACAAGAGCTGCCTCCATGGCTGTTATGACTAGAGGAAGGGACCCGACAGAGGACAAGATTGGCCTTTCCTGCTGAGAGTTTTGCACACCCTCACCAGAGCTGCCTAATGCTTATCCTACAGTTTAATCTTGATGGTTTAGCTGTGAGTATGTCAAATTCACCATCCTCCTTGGAACACTCAGATCTGTCCTATCTCTGTAGGGCTGATGACAAAGTACCATAGAAAGTAACAGTGTTGTGTGATTAAAACATCTTTTATGGTTGAAGTCAAGGGGAATGAGGCTTCTTCCCCCATAAACATCCTCAGATTCACCACTCCCAACAGTCCCATAATTATACCACAATTTGAGTAAAAGTATGCTGTAACACAAATTGCTAAACGGTCTTGTTAATAAAAAACCTGGAGCCAGATATTGGGGTAAAAACTGAGAGATCAGGGAAGCAGAAAGAAGCCAGCCACGTTCTTACCGCTAGAAATCCTCAGCCAAAGAGAGCCCTCCTTCCTGTATACCCTGCCTATGTGCCTTCTGTCCCTGCCCTCTTACTTTCTCTCTCCGCCCAGCTACATCACTTCCTGTCTGTCTGTGTAGACCTCCAGACAGCCATGGTTAGTGCTGGGATTAAAGGCGTGTGCCGCCATGCCTGGTTCTGTTCCCAGTGTGGCCTTGAACTCACAGAGACTGGATGGATCTCTGCCTCCTGAACGCTAGGATTAAAGGCATGTGCTACCACTGCCTGACTTCTATGTTTACTACAGTGGCTGGCTTTTTCCTCTGATCCTCAGATAAGCATTATTGGGGTGCACAAATAAAATACCACCACAGTATGCCCTCTATATAAATTCAGTTTCATAACAAAACTTTAGCCCATGCTTAACTGACAACAGCTGCTCCAAATTCTTCCAACAATACCAGGGGCTGCCGGGGTTCTGTTAAGATAGCCAGACCCAACGGGCCAGCCAGCAATGGCTGTGCAGTCCTGAGTAGCAGGTGGCAGCTGAGAGGGCTGTCTGCCTATCTAAATCACACTCAACTTGGGCCACTTACAGAGTGAATTTGTCACAGAGAACTAGCCACACCTACACCACACCAGTGATGCACCCTGGGTCACCTTCATCTCTGTATAACATCTCCACCCCCTGCTCCACTCTGATGAGCTCAGCTACAACACCAAGCTGAATTCACAAATGACACTCAGAACTCCTTGTTGATTTAGTGATTGATTCTGTTACTATGGAAACCACCAACTTCTAGTGTAACTGTGGGACTCTGACTTGATGCTGACTTTCTCAGTTTGTTTCTCTGTCTGGGTCAGAAGGAACAACTGGGAGCAGAAATGGTGGGAATGGTAATAAACCCCAGTGACAGTGTTCAGTGGCCCTGGCAGGGGGAAACCCATCAGGCACAGCCCTTTGGGTGGGTATAGGCACAGAGCACTAAGTTCACACTAGACATGGGTTCATGTCTTGGTGAGCCACCACATCAGGCTGTATTGACTGGATGGCTAAGCCCTCAGAGCAGTTGAGGGCACTGCTTCATGCACTGGTGGCTTTGAGGCATTGGTACACCTCTGCATTCATTAGGATGAGATCTTTACAATTCATTTCTTTCTTCCTTCTCTCAGGGCTTTGACCCAAGATGTTATCCACGCTCATCACTACATCTTCAGCAACATTTCTGATTCAATCATCCACCCACCCGTTCATTCATTCACATACTTATATACATAGTCATGTCTTCATTAAATAGTGTCTAAATGTTACTATGCCCCAAGGACTATGTTATCAGGTAGGAGTATAAAGATGGATAAAACAGTTATCTCTCCCTCTCCCCCATGTGACGATAAGCAAGAAAGTAAATATCCACAAACCAGGGAGTGGGTCCTCAGCAGACACCACATTGTGTCTCCTGGTGCTTTGATTTGGGGGTGCCCAGCATCTAAGCTATGAAAAATAAATGTTTGCTGTTTAGCAACTTGAACTAAGTAGATAAGCAAAGAGTTGTGAAAAAACACCATCATATAACACAAAAATGTATGTGCCAATGCTAGGAATTTGACTCCCTTTCATAGGAAAGAAAACCTTCAAGTGTAAAAAATATAATTCTAGTCTAATCCTCTTACTTAAAAACAACAACAACAACAACAACAAAAAAAAAAACAAGAAGTTGCTGAGCAAAAAAGTAGCCTTTCCCCAGTACCCTGCTAGGTGGCCTAGGTACATAAGGATATGACCTGGCCAAAAGCAAACAAAAAATAGTGCTTAGAGCCGCATCCCAGGCCATGTTTATCATTCTGGCTCTCCAAGGTCTTGTCTCCAAGACTGAATAGTAGGTTTCTGGGGAAATTAAAAAGCAAGGACCAGATTGATAGCTGAATAAGCCCAGGCCCCCATCTCTAAAGAGACACTCCTGAGATCTGACATTTTTACTGTATGAGTCAGCTGACCATGGGGTAGAGGAGAGATGGATGGTATGCATAGCTAGTCGGCACCTGACTGTCCTAGGCCCAGAATGCATAAGTATAGAAAGCGGAGCCAGCTGTAATGCTATGTGCTGGGGTGGGGCCAGGGTCAGGCCTTGATTCACTTGCATTCTCTGATCTTCTGCCATTAGAGCAAGCTAAAGTGATCCAGTAGGTGGAATTGGGGTCTGGTCAGGTATACTGAGACAACCTACATACAGCTGTTATTGGTTGTTTCTGCTCTTTTGCGGGGGGCGCTACCCTGTTCCTAAATAAATCACACATGGAAGTTTATCCTTAATTATAAATGCCCAGCCTTAGTTTGGCTTCTTGCTAGCCAGCTTTCCTTAACTTTTAACTATCCCATCTATCTTTGCCTCTGGGCTTTTCCTGTTCTCTTACTTTCTGTAAATCTTACTCTTACTCTGTGGCTTGCTGTGTAGCTGGGTGGCTGGCCCCAGGAGTCCTCTTCCTTCTCTCGCTCCTTCTTTTCAATTCTCTCTTCCCAGACTCCTCCTTCTATATATTCTCTCTGCCTGCCAGCCCCACCTATCCTTTCTCCTGCCTCTTGGCCATTCAGCGCTTTATTAGACCCTCAGGTGTTTTAGGCAGGCAAAGTAACACAGCTTCACAGGGTTAAACAAATGCAACATAAACAAAAGTAACACACCTTAAAATAATGTTCTACAACATATAGCACAGTGGCTAGTGCACGAAGCCACATGTGTTGCAGATATTATTGCTTCCAATAGTGATAACAGACACTCAGGTCACGAATGATCAACACAAATCATCCATGATTATTTTCATTATAAGTATTGTATACAGGGAATGACTTAAAAAGCCAGCTTTGGTAACAATATGGTAGGTAGAATGGGGAGATTTACTGCCTGCATCGAACCTCAACGGGACAACTACCCGTGACTAACAGATAGTAGCTCTACAGAGCCGGGAGACTAGTGCAGATGCTCTAGCACATCATACATCATCACAACAACAAACTTTGACAGCAGATATGCTGCAGTGAATAAGCAGGGTTTTTTCACTGGACCCACATCGTCTCTAAGATGGTGTATCAGCAGAGATGTTCTTGGCCTGAAGTTTCTATAGTGAATGGTGTCCAGCTCCCTCAGGCCTGCACCATGCTGCCCAAGAGACCTACTCCGTCTCACCTCACCAGATTACTTCAGCGCTCAGTGCAGATGAGAGGCTGGAGCAAGGAAGAGAGGCTGCAGATCTTAATTACTTCCCAGACTCCATCAGAAAAAGCCTCCTAGTAAGGAGGTTGGGACATCTCACCTGTTTCCCCACTCAAAATGACCCACAGATACCCTGAGTGCTCTGAACCTTCCCTTCAGTGATGCTTAATCTTGACTGTCAGCTTGAGGGGAGATCAAATCAACAAGACCTGCTTCTGGGTGGCTCTGTGAGGGCATTTTCAGGAAAGAGTCACTGAGGGGAGAAGACCCACCCTCAAAGAGGACAGCGCCTCTGGAAGGCGTCCTACAGAGAATAAGGGGTGCTGCTTGCTTGCCTTTGCTTCTCATTGGTGAGTGCATCTTATCCTGTGAGGACATTAGATTCCAAAGTCTCCAGCCTTCCAGTGGGGACTGAAGGTCAGCAGCTCTCCAAGACTTCTCCAGGTCTTTAGCACCAGATGGGGACTACTGAGGTATTTAGCTTTGTGGACCAAGCAGCTACTGGGTTACCAGTCTCTCCAATGTCTAGACAGCTGTTGTTGAACTAGCCAGCCTATCAGTTGTAAGACATTCTAGTAAATTCCATTTTGTAATATAAGGACATTCTGCTGGTTTTGCTCTTTGCTGATGATGCCTTCCCAGGCCATTTCATCAAATGTACCCTGTGATGGCATCTCAGTGTGGCAGAAGTGGAGGAAAGGTCACAAAATTGAGCACTTCAGAGCCATCGTCCTGAGGGACCAAAAGAGAGGCTCTCTATACTTTGTTTTGCTTTGTGGGATCAAGGGACACACAAACCTAATTTCCTTCCAAGAAGAAACATGCAGTGTGGACTGGGCAGATCCATCAAAAAGGCTTGAGAGTGCCTCGGAATGCTTAGCTGATGATTGGTGTGTTCCTCTATTGAAGACAGTAAAGACTGAAAAGAAGGGACTATTTCTTCAAATGTGCAGACAGTAACTCGACTTTCTAGGAACGTGAAGAAACATCAACAAAAAAAATGACACTAGCGAAGTAGCACAGTAGCACGCTCCGTAGCACGCTCCGTAGCGCACTCAAAGAAACGGAGATCTGGTGGTTAACTGACAACGAATTCAAAACAACTGCTTCCAGGTAGCTCAGCAAGCTGCAGGAGAACATAGGTGGACGGTGCGTGCTCACGTCACAGATCAGGAGCAGGAGTGGACAGGAGCCAGGGCCAGGCTGTACAACCTCAGGGCTGAGCCCCAGGATCCCATGGCCTTCAGCAACTCTCCTAAACTGTGGGCTTTCAGGTGTAAGTTTACAAAAATATTGACAGGGACATAGGTAGACGGGGCAACAGCATCAGGTAAACAATGTGTGAACAAAAATAAAGGTTCAAGAAAGGGTTAAACAAGCTCTGGAACTGAAGAATAATAAGGCATTGTCTTAGTTAGGGTTTCTATTGCTGTGATGAAACACCATGACCAAAAACAACTTGGGGAGGAAAGGGGTTATTTGGCTTACACTTCCAAATCACTGTTCATCACTGAAGGAAGTCAGGACAGGAACTCAAACAGGGCAGGATTCTGGAGGCGGGAGCTGATGCAGAGGCCATGGAGAGGTGCTGTTTACTGGCTTGCTAATCATGGCTTGCTCAGCCTGCTTTCTTATAGAACCCAGGACCACCAGCCCAGGGATGGCACCACCCACAGTGGGCTGGGCCCTCCCCATCAATCACTAATTAAGAAAATACCCTACAGCTGGATCTTTGGAGGCATTTTCTCAATTGAGGTCTCCTCCTTTCAGATGACACTAGCTTGTGTCAAGTCAATATAAAACTAGCCAGGACAGTCATAAAATGGAAAAGTATAATATTTAATTTTAATATGCACTTGGTGAAGAAGAAAGCAAGCCAAGATAGGTCATGTGACAGTACCCAGTCAGAAGAGAAAAAAGAAAAAGAGAAAAGACTGAAAACAATTGAAGAAAGCCTCCAAGAAGGACAGCTGTAATCAATCCATTGTGGAGGCCTCAGAGGCAGGAGAGAAGGGGTGCGGAGAACTGACTTAGAGAAATAATGGCTGAAAACTCTTAAATCGAGGGAGAGCTGTGAGCATACAGGAACTGAAGACCAAAAAGATCCAAATGGCTTTAAGCCAAAGATAGCAGTACAGACGTGATAACTAACACATTTTGAAAGACAGAATATTAGCAGCATCAAGAGGAAATAGCTGTGTCACATATAAAGGACTCTCCGTGGCTATCAGCAGGCTAGTCAGCTGAGACTGTACAAGTCAGTGACATATTCAGGGTGCTGAAGGAATCTCCTACTTCATAATGGTGTCCTCCAGAAACAAAAGAGACCCAGAAGCTTCTCCAGATGAGCTCTGCAGACTCCAGTGTGTCTCTGTTGGGTGGACTGCATGGCGTCAGGAAGACTGCCCCAGACACTCATGTGCGCAGAGCCTGTTAAATCAGCCAAGCACTGAAATCGAACGCTACAGGTCTGCTGTGCTTCAGAGAGCTCCAAAGCTCGGACTACCTGTAGAAATAATTTTGTATGTCTCTAATGTGTCCTATCACCAAGATAGGCAAATAAATTCAGGTAGTTCTATATCAGAACCAAGGGAACCTGGGCAGCATTGTCTCTCCATTTTAAGCCATGCATTGCCATAAAATGAGGGAAACACTCAGAAACAATCTTACCAGAAGTTGGGATTGTCTGCAAGGAAAAAGAGCCGATGATGTTTGACAGACCAAAGGCATTTTCTGTTGTCTTGGTTCTTAGAACCACTGTGCCACACCAGAGTGGTCCCTGGTTTTCTTTATGTCAGAAGCCCAGGGGAGACCAATGCTGGAAAGGAATTCACTGTTCTGTACCTGAGCCTTTCAGCGGCTTCACATGAGATGCTGTGTTGGGGAATATTATTTCAAGATATGTTACTTTAATTAAATACTGGCCAGGTAGATGGCCTCTGGCCCATACCCATGTTCCTGAGAAATGGCCTAGAATAAAGTATGGCAAGGGCTTAAGAAGGAACACCCATAATTCATTGTATTTCCCATCAGGTCCAGTCAAGGGCAAGCATACATCTTAGTATATTTCCTGCCTGAGAACCTCCCGCCCACATGTGATCAAGCACATCCGGTGCAGATGGGTCAACAAACTTGTTTAGGGGAGTGAAAACACTTGGCTGGATATCTCCCATAAACAACAGCCTCCAGCATTTCAGGAACTGTCTGTCCTAGGGCAAGGGGCTTGCAGATCAGAGGCATTTTTGTTTCATGGATCTCTGAGGCCTAGTCATTAAAACTTAAAATGTAACTTTGGCCCTCACACCAGTAATCCTGACTCTGTGACCCCCACCCAAAAATGTATAGCCGTGACTATCTACTTATGTTATGCTATGATAAGATCGCTTTTTTTTTCTTCTGTAATTTGCTTACACAGATTCCCAAAGATTGTTTTGAGTTGCCTTAATCACTTCACTTGGCTGAACAGAACAGTTTTTACTTGCTTGCATAGATATGGATGGTCTTCCTGTGGGTTTCCCCTTAAAAAAAAAAAAAGGGAGTACAGTCCTTCCCTATACTCCTCCTTCATGTCAATCTCAAATTTGGCTCAGAGATTGTTCATCCTGCTAGCAGCTAGTCAATAAATCTTTTAATTATAATTGGATTGAATCTATGGGCTTTTCCCAGGGAACAAACTTCATAACAGCAACAAATTAGAAAAAAAAATATTTTATAACATTTCTTTGGTATACATATAATTTTACTGTGTATTAAAAATGAAAGCAAATTTGTATACTAACTCCATGGATGTGCTTGTTTGTCTTAATGCAATCCAAAGAATACTAATTGGATCCTTACATGCTGAGGTGTGATGAGACAAAAATATTAAAAGTCTATGTTCCGTAATTAAATCATTATGTTTCTATAAAAGCAGGAAACATGGTACATTCAGCAAAAATACTTCAAAAAAGAGATCCATTATAGCATATGATTGTCTGGAGTCTGACCGAGGTGGCGATGCATGGGGTGATGGTAGCTCAGTGCTGTCTGGGTTGTATGTCCAGAACCAAGTCCACTGAGAAGTCAGTCACATGTGGCACACAGGGGAATGCGGCCGGAAATACCCAGACGCGTTCTCTGTGTGTTGCACATTGAGACAACTCCGCTGTCAGTTTTTTTGTGAACTCACATTTGAAGACCCGGCTTAGGAGAGTTGCATTAGGAGTTTCTCGGGGTCATAGAACTCTGGGGATCAGCCCTGAGGTGGCACAGCTTGGTCCTAGCTCCTGTTCACCCTCTGCTTCCTGATCTGTGACATGAGCAGTCTGTGGGCCCTCCACCATGAAGTCACCTGGTACATACCTTCCCCACCACGATGGCCTGTATTCTGTAAGTCAGGAACTGAATCATTCCTGCCTGAAGTTGCTTCCTGTCAGGAACGTGGTCACAGTGCTGAGAACAGTAGCCAGTGCAGGGGAGAAGGTGAGCTGAGACTCAGGTAAGGCATGTAGATGGGAATCCAGAGGACCCTGCATCACCTACCGGCTCTAAATCAAGTATCCAGCCACAGTGCCCACTGGACAGTGATCTGGAGAGGTGGCCAAAATGGCAAGCCAGGAAGAGAGGCTTCCCATGGAGACACAGCCAGTCTCCGGAAATGCCAACAGCTCAGAGGCCACACCAGGTATTTACCACTCTTCCGTTTAAATATAAAAATAGCCCAGTAATTTTTAAATGTCAAAAGAGAGAAATGAAGCCGTCCATCATTTCAAACATGACCTCGTGGCCACTGTAACTTTTTGACTGAGCTGAAAGACCTGGCCTCTTGGCTCTTTGTCCTGCAGGTTCCTTTATTTTAGCCTTATTGTTCAAGTGCTCTCCCTAGGATGCACCAAGAAAGCCCTGCAATGCTATCTGAGAATTATAGAACACCATTGTTCCATCTTCTGAAGGATTCTTACGGAGCTCTGCAGAGACGGACAGGCTCCAGGCAGTTCACACCACCCTTGCAATGATTTGTACAGTTCTGCTGTGAGAGTGCACATTTCTGTAGAGCTAATGATTGTCCTGTCTTACATTAGCATCTTAAAGCAGTTCACATTCCAGAGGGGTTAGCCAAGCCGTTATTTAGGACTGGTGTGGTCAGTTAATGGTGTCTTACTGAACTTGACAGGTTTGGGATGTGTTGGCAGCAGGGGAATGGCACGCAGACTGTCAGGTCCTCTTGAGTTATGCATATATACACCTGTAAATGCAGGCCTTCCTTCTGATATATATTAGCATATGTATCATGTATAATATCCATAGAATACAGATTATGTAATTATTCCTATACAATATATGTTCTAATAGAGCACACCTGCCAGCACAGAGCTGAGAAGTGATTGGCCCTTTCTCTGCTCTCTGCACACATTTCTCTCATCACACATTGTACTAAATGACATGAGAAGCATCTAATCCAATTCTAGATTCAGTATTGAGAAATCCACTGCTGTTAACTCAATGCCACGTTTCCAGTATCAGCTTATTGTCAACAAGAAGGTATTCCATCCCCCTTGCATGTCTCATTTCTGTTAACTGTCCCTGAACTTTAACATGTGTACAATAAATCAGCAATTCATGAATAAAAGAACAAATCAGGCTTAGGATTCGTGGTACAGGCCTGCCCTGCTAGCTACTCAGACTAAGGTAGGAGGAGGAGTTTAAGTTCAAAGTCACCCTAAGCTACAGAACTAGTTCAAGGCCAGCCTTGGTAACTTAGTGAGACTCTTTCTCAAATTAAAAACAAAAAGTTTAAAAAGGCTGGATGATATAACTCAATGGTGGAGTATTTACCTACATGTATAAGGTGCTGAGTTCAGTCCTCTCTCTCTCTCTCTCTCTCTCTCTCTCTCACACACACACACACACACACACACACACACACACACAAATAAATAAATAAATAATATAAGAATAAAAACAATATTGTGACCCTGCGTTAGACTGAACACCAAATGGAAAATCAATCCCTGCTCTATTCTTCGCTGCCAGGAGCATTTCCTGAGGGTGTTTTGTGCTTTGCTATTGCTCTCTCTAGAAACCCAAGTGTCCTTGTCTATTAAATTTTGAAGGGCTTCTAATACTTTGACAATTAACAGCTGATGCTTAGAGTTCTCCATGAACTGCTAGTGCCTTTAGCTCATTTGAGTCCATCAACAGGAAGAATAGGCATCCCTTCATCCTCCACAGGGAGAAAAACTGACCCGGGAGATTGAAGGATTTCTCTCTGAGAGGCAGAGCTGGGCCCAGGGTGTACCTGGCCAGAATGCAGCCTAGCATGGCCCCAGGCCAGGCCCAGTGTACACAGTACACACACACCAGCATCTCCTCACCCTCCACTTCCACCTAGCCCACACTCCCTACTCCCCCATCCCTTGACAAAGATGTCTAATTGGCTGTGTATGGTGATATTTTATTCATATTAAAATTTGTATGTTAATAAATAAAGTTGCCCAGGGGTCAGAGCTATTAGCAAGCCATAGGAAAGCAGGGCAGTGGTGGCATACGCTTGTAATCCCAGCACTTGGTAGGCAGAGCTGGGTAAGTCTCTGTGTGTTCAGGGATACAGCCATTATTGGATACACATGCCTTTAATCTCAATACCAATCATGGAAAACCTGGAGGCCTATACAGACAGGCCGTGACAAGGCAGTCATGTGGTTGGGTTTACAACCAATGAGAAGGCAGAACAGGAACTCTATCTAAAGACTTTAACACAGGGGTAGATCTGGTTTGGAGAGGTAGGACCACTGCAGGAGGAAGAGTGAAGTTTTAGCTCTTAGCTCTGACCTCTTGGCTTTCTTCTTTGCATTGGTTCTGTGTTTCTTATTTAATAAGAAGGTTGGTTACATCTACAGCTGTGGCCGATCAAATGAGAGCACAAAAGATGTGCAGGACTTCTTTGTCCTCTCTGCAGCTCTTCTTCTTCAGTAGCAGCTCCTAGTACCCAGAAACATCTTTTTATACGCAGGACCATAAGGCCTGGGTGGTGAGGCAGCAAAGGAAGTTCCGTCTGGTGAGGTGTGCAGTCCTGCACTAGACTTTGCTCGAGCAAGACTTTAGCGGCGGTCAGCTGCAGTCAGCCAGGAAGAGTGCAGCTGTGCCACAGTGTGACCTTGCCTGGAACTTTGTAAGCTTTCTCCATTTACAACTCTTTTCTGCCAAGAAATTTGTACATGATTCCAAGTATATAGTTATGTAAAATGGGTATACAAATCAAACATTTACTGATCATATAAAAATCATAAAGAAATTTATTTTAAAACAGTTCTTTGGCATACAAATAAATCATTTTAGCCTTTACTAAAGTCAAAAGCAAATTTGCATGCTAATGAATGGGTATGTTTCACTATTATTATTTGTTTGTTTTTACATATGTGAGGGTGAGAGTGCATGTGTGCACATGTGTAAGGTTATGTGGACACATGTGTGCACATAGGTGTGGAGGAGAGGTTGATGTCACCTGTCTTCCTTAATAATGTCTCTACCTAACATTTTGAGTCAGGGTTTCTCACTGAACCTAGAGTTTACCAGTTCATCTACACAGGCTGGCCAAAATGCCATAGGTTTCTTCCTGTCCTCATTTCCCCAGGGCTGTAGTCACAGGCATGCACCCCCATGACCCGACACTCACAGGCATGCACCCCCATGACCCGACACTCACAGGCATGCACCTCTGTGACCAGACACTCACAGGCATGCACCTCCGTGACCGGACAGTCACAGGCATGCACCTCTGTGGCCAGACACTCACACGCATGCACCTCCATGACCAGATAGTCAGAGGCACACACCACCATGACTGGACAGTCACAGGCATGCACCACTGTGACTGGACAGTCACAGGCACATACCTCCATGACCAGACAGTCACAGGCATGCACCTCTGTGACCAGTCACAGGCACACACCAGGACTGGATTTTTTACATGGGTGCTGAGGGATCAAACTTGGGTCCTCACACTTGCCCAGCAGCACTTTCCCCACTGAGCTATCTCTCCAGCCCCTAATTTATTGTGTTTGAATAAAGAATTAAATCTTAGCTGAGTATTTGGTGCTAAAAACATAAAGTATCTTCAATGCATTTCAGTGTATTGATGTTTTGGTTTTATAATCATCAATGCTCATACTACTGTTTCACATAAATACATAGTAAAAAGTGGCAGAAGTGGACCTGGGGGATAGCTCAGTGGTTAGGAGCACTTGCGGCTTTCCTGAAGGCCCACACCACACACTAGTTCCCAGCACCCACATTAGGAGGCTTGCAGTCACCTGAACTCCAGCTCCAGAGGATCCAACAGAGTATTCTGGAATATATTAACACAGACATATACATGCTCATGAATAAAAATAAATCTTAAAAAAGAGAAAAAGGAAAGAAAGAAATGGCAAAAGCAGATTTAGGGCCATTTCAGAAACCCTTGAAATTCTGTCCTACCCAAGCTAAAATTCACTAAACAAATCTTTATGAAACGCAAGTCAGCAACTCAAAGAGCAAATGTTAAGACCAATCGTTCTAACGCAGCACAATCTAAAAGCTATATTAATTCAATACATGCTGAAGAGGGTGATAGAAAAGCACCAGCCACCTTCATTTTCTGTCATTCAATCATTTTGTTTCTGCAATAGCAGACAAATTTGCACTTACCGTAACAGCACCGCAGTTCACAGGGTTGGTTCAGGCAGCCGTTGTTGGCTTTGCACCGTGCGGAGTCGCGTGCACTAAAAAGCTCACGTGCTGCATGTTCAGAATCCAGGCTGCACTGAAGTCATGTGGTGCAGCACGAATGACCTTGACACCATACACTTGGGTTCAAATTGATTTTGGTTACTGTGTGTTCAGAAGCCTTTTACTATTTCCACCTTTTCCGGTTGGGAGCTAAATCAGTACACAGACCCCAGGGGTCCTTTCCTTTCTTGATTACCTGTTTTGTGCATCCTGATCCCTTCAGGTTAACTCTGCCCTTGAAGTGACTTTGTAGGCCTTCACCCCTCCAGTGTCATAATTCCTGTAGTGTTCATGTAGACAGGGGACATACTTCACTCACCAACCAGCACACCTAGCATTTTTTTTCTCCACATTATGTCATACAAGAGGATATTGACCCAGAACCTGGGGGTTAATGCTTGATGCCCCATCTAGCTGGAGTGACAGACCTATGACTTCATCTCCCCCAGGCTCTGCTTCACAGTCTTAGGATTCAGTATTCCACACACTCGTCACCTGCTCCTCAGAGGCTTGGATCTAGTGGCCTCTTTTGCTCCTTGTTAGACCATGAGGTCCAGACTACAAACTGACCAACAGGAGGTAGCATACACTGTTGAACAAAAGGACAGTAGAGCCAAAGGGGCAAAAATAAAGGGACCCCAAATAAAAGAGTAAAACCCCTACCATCTAGCAGACAAACCCAGCCACTTGGAGCCTAGCGACGTCTTCTACAAACAACTCTGGCCTGACTCCTAATGGTCCTGGGCCTTCACCCCAATGGCCAATCTTAGGAGGACAAACAGCGTTACAGATTTACTGCCTCAAGATAATGAGCTCACTCTTGATTCAAATGTGGCTCCCTCAAGTAGCCTGCTAGGTAAGGCTAGATCAACTACTACAAAAGATCTGCATTTCCCCCCTAGGGATGCAATACCCTCTTCCTCCTCTTTTCTCCCCCTCCCTCTCTTTCTCCCTTTGCCACCTCACTCCCCCCCACTCCCCACCTCAGAATTTATTTCTGTTCCCATTGTCTCTTTTTCATTAAAACATTTTTTAGATCAATTCTGGTTTGGGCAAAACTTTGGCCTCCACATCTTGGGCTCTTCTTCCCTGCCACTAGGGCAGAGGTGTCTCACACCCAGGATGTGACGAGCTGGGCAGCATCTAATCCCATCATGCTACTCAGAATAGCATGCAATTAAAAGCACATGAATTATTTCTGAAGCTTCAGACCATGGTTGACCTCAAGTGACCGAAATTGTGGAAAGTGAAACTTCATGTTGGGGGCTCCTGTTCACAAGGTCTGTGCTCCCCTCTGAGGAGACCTCAAGTCCTCCTCCTCTCCCCTCCAGCGCTTTCCAGCCTCCGCTGCCAGCAATGCCTTTCTGCTCCCTGACAATCCAGCCAATATCAGCGAGCTTTCTAGAGCTCACCATTGCTTCCAACCCATGTTCTTCAGCAAGGTAGAGCTGGTGTGCCTCTCCTGTGCACGTGGACCACAGCTCCTGACACCCTATCACCCACAGGTACAGGCAGACCCTCAGCAGACACTGAGCTGAGGATGAGGCCTGGGGTTGGTCTAAGTCTTGTCATTAGTTAATGTGTGAGCTTGTGAGGGGGTGTCCTTCTGAGTCCCACCCCCCACTCTTCTAAATGGGGAAGTCGTTAGACTTAAGATGACTACCTACTCTAAATTTAAATGTAGAAGGCAAAGTATAAAGGACTCTGTGGCAGTCTTGGGGTGTTTGCTTTGCTGGCTTGCAGTCCCTTTTTCAATTAATCACTGGCTGAGAGCTATTCTGTAGACGTGACCCAAATCCACAACTGCAAGGTCCTATTGAAAGGACCAAGCAGATGCCATAACAGGCTGCTCAGTCTTCTCTCAGAGATCAGGCCTCAATTTCAGTTTCCTGAGACTTGAGCAAGCAGTTTCCGGGAAGGCCATGAACAAAAGACATAGTCCTTGCAGTAGCTCCCTTTCTGCACGCACTCTGACTGCTCAAAGTTCAGCCAGATGTTTACTTTCTAGGGCCCCTCACCAACTTAGAGTTATGTGCAGTACGTGCTTGGCCAGCCAGCCCCCATGGTGGCTCAAGGACAAAGCCTGGGACTTGTGCTGGACTGCCCCCAAAGTAATAAATTGTAACCACCAACAAGTAAATTCAAAGGTTACATACCCTCACCCAATTAAAAGAGAACAGAGATAGAAATAAACCAATCCGAGTTGCACCCGTGCAAAACTCCCCCAACCCCCCTGAAGGGCTTGTGGATTTTGCCTTTAAAAAGCTAGCCACACAAAGAAAAAGCAAGTTCCTCCTGGCCTCACGACTACGAGGCCAGAAATAAACAAACAGAAATAAACCATGCTGTTGCATTCTGAACCTAAGGTCTGTGGTGAAGTCTTTGGGGTCCCAATCTGTGCATAACATTATGAGCCAAGCTGAAATGTCTGTGGGAAAGAAAGTTGCCCGAGGGTGGCAGTGCTAGCCACATTTAGCATCCCCTGCCCCTCCTGGTGGCCTGCCCTCCTTGCTCCTTCCTGGCTGGTCCCCCTACTCACATCAGCCCCTTCCTTATAGCAAATCTCTTAGCTTTTATCTCTCCATGGTTGTATTTCCTTGGCTAGACTAGACACAAGCTTTAGATTCAAAGAGACTTAAAGTCCCAGCTCCAGAGGATCCAACCGAGTATTCTGGCATATATTAACATAGACATATACATGCGCGTGAATAAAAATAAATCTTAAAAAGAGAAAAAGGAAAGAAAGAAACGGCAAAAGCAGATTTAGGGCCATTTCAGAAACCCTTAACTATTCTGTACTGAACAGCAGCAGGGCTTTCTCATCTATGGCAAATGTAGTAATAATCACTCAAGAGTTAATTATAAAAACTATCCCTGTTCTCTCTCTGTCTCTCTGTCTCTGTCTCTCTCTCTCTGTCTCTCTGTCTCTGTCTCTCTCCCTCTCTCTCTCACCAACCTCAGACTATAATAACTCAACCCTGAACACAACCACCCAGCCTCTATGTCCAAATGTTTACAATGCCTCAATCCTCTATGGCACTCAAAATTTACTGCTGCCTACACACTGGGTTGTCTGGGACTTATGTTCTGGTGTTCTTTTTCCCAAAATTAGGGGTGACACTTGGAGAAGAACTCTTGTTGGTTGTCATCACAGAGTTTATTGGGCAAACATGACAAATGAGTGGTTCAGATCCTACTCCTTCTCAGTCCTGGGTATAAGCACTGGCATCACCCTCAAACAGCAAGACTAACTACTTCCCTAACTAACTACCATCAATTTTCCTCTCAGTTATCCAGGATCTCCAATAGGTGGCTGAGACCATCCTCACCCTTCAGGGCTAAACAGACTTGCTGGCCACCATGATACTACAAAATCTGTGAGGATTAGATATACCAACAGAAGAGAGAGGTGGTCTTTGTCTCTTCATCAGGGAGGAATGGTGCTTCTATGTCAACCAACCAAACCAATCAGGTATAGTAAAAGACAAGATCCAGACAGATTAACAAAAATGTAAGGAACAGCTCAATGCCTCTAGCTGATGGGTCAGTGACAGTCCAATGTGGAATTGGACACTGCCTTTCTTAACCCCCTTTCTGCTCCTTTTCCTAATCCTACTAATTGTACCCTGTCTTACAAACTTCTTGTCTAGATTTCTTCAACAACAAATTCAAAAGTTTGCTAATAAGGCCTTTAATCACTTGCTATTACGGGATTATCAACCCCTAACTACCAAAACCACCGACTTGCCATGACTTCTGTGAGTGACACCCTTCCAAAAACAGACCCCAGCCATCTCTTGGGGGAAGAGAACAAAGCAAGGTCTACTTGGAAAGAACCCTGGAGCTACTGCTTTGAGAGGACACGGGGGTAATTGCTTTAACCTTTGGGAAATTTTTGTTTTGTTTAGTTCCACTGTGCAAGTGTGATTTCTGAGGAGGCAGGGTCTGGAGGATTTCCTGGTAAGATACTGTCTCATTATTCTCTCTCAGAAACACATTGGCCACCTATAAAGTGTCTGCAGCTGCCCACTGACACACTGACTAAGTTTCTCACTCTAGAGTTGTGGATTCTCCTAAGGAGCAAGAGCAGGATTTGGAGGATGCTTTTTCCACTGCATCTTCACAGGGCAGATGTGGAGCGGTCACTGGGACTGAGAGAGGTTCTAGTCTCCAAGCCTTGAGTGTTTGGAAGGGTCTCCTGAATACCCTGGGCATACTGGCCACAAAGTATCCTTGTAAACAGAGTTTGCATTCAGAGATCAGTAAGCACCTAGAGACCGACAAGGCAGTCTTCATCATGTGCAGAAGATGTTTGGAACAGGAGAGACTGTGGGCATCTCTCTCAGGAGAGCAGAGCTAGGTCACACTGCTTTTGGTGAGACTTCTGTGGAACTTGAGCTCTTTGAGAGTAAGCAGGAGGAAAACATAAACCTCAACCTCTTGTTTCCAATTGGAAACTCTCGTTTCAGGGCAGACACACATTAAGGGAAGGTCCTATGGAGATTTTTCTTTCCCCAGAAGAAGGAGTTAACACAAAAAAGTGATGTCACATGCAAAAAAAAAAAAAAAAAAAAAAAAAAAAGGTAGCAATGCAGAGCATCAGGACACCACAAACAAACCCATAATCAAGAGTGAGAAGGTGGGAGGAGGGGGTAAGGAGAACAGGAAGAGGAGAAAAAGAAGAAAAGGAGGAGAAAGAAGAGGAGGAGGAGGAGAAGAAGAGGAAGAAGAGAAGAGGGGGAGAAGGAAGAGGAATAGGAGGAAGAGCGGGAGGTAATTGGTCCAGACTCAGAACTAGAAGCGCAGCCACAGTGGGCAGTTGCTCTGTCTCGGTGTGTGGATGGTAGCATTGGTGGACTGAGCACGGCAGTAACCAACCGCTTTCTGATTGGATGTGAAGCCTGCTCCACAAGACAAAACTCATGCTTGGTGCCACTAATTGGGCCAAATGCCTGTCGCTGGCTAGATCACTGACCCTAGAGGAGAAACTACTATTTTTATTCCACTAAATAGACATGATAATAAAGTGCCCCTAAGTTCCTATCTTTATACCTGTAGAAGCCTCTTTTACCATAGACATTAATACAGATTAATAACTGACCAACAACCAGAGAATAAGAGAGTATGGGGATGCTCAGCTCTAAATGGGACATCTGTATTACATCCTCTCTTCCCAAGGCTCAGAAGTCAGCACTGAAAAGAGCAAAAAGACTTTAAGAGCCAGAGACAGTGAAACAGTATCTGCCTGACATGCCAGGGCTGTTGTACACATGAGCTCACCAATGGCTGTTGCTCAGCACAAGACCTGCCAAAGTCTCAGCGTGAGTGTGGGGGGAGCTCATGAAGTCCTCTCCCATCTGAGGCTCCATTTGCAATTTATGGCTGCCGGGGGAGGAAGAGTCAGTTTTCTTCAGGGATTCAGGACATGAGAGACCACCCATGCTCCTGTAGATGTTCCTACACCCATGCACAAGTACATAGCACTAAGTAGAATTGATGGGTTTTAAAAAAGAGAAAGCCATGAAGTTGGAAGAGGAAGTGGTGGGGATATGAAAGGAGTTGGAAGGGAGAGGACAGGGTGTGTCTGATTAAATGTGCATTATATGCAAGTATGAAATTCTCAGACAGTAAGAAGGAAACATCTAGAGCAGTGGTTTTCAACCTTCCTAATGCTGTGACCCTTTAATACCATTCGTTATGCTGTGGTGACCCCCAACCATAAAATCGTTTCGTTATTACTTCATAACTGTAATGTTACTACTGTTATGAATCGTAATGTAAATCTCTGACACGCAGGATATCTGATAGACGACCTCCAAAGGAGTCGCAAACCACAGGTTGAGAACCGCTGATCTAGCATGTGAACGCTGAAGCCCAGCTGTTAAAGCACAGGGGACGTAAGAACTCGATGAAGACAATGTTTCTCTGGGTAGTTTGAACAATCAGACGGGAGAGGAGATTTTCTGGTATGGTCCCCCAGCCCGCTTCTGGGAAAAGCAGTAATTGGAAAAACGTAATTGCAAGAGCACACTCTGCAGGTACACAGACCGGCAAGCTGTCGTCTTCCTTCTTCCATACTGTTTACCCCCCCCCCCCCCCACATTCTGCCTCGAGGAAATGTGAGAAAACAAAGAGGTTGGCAGGGCAACCAAGGTCTTCATCTTGAAAACCTTTGAGGAGGCAGCTCAAAGCTTCCTTTCTTACTCCAGCAAGAAATGATAGGAGATGAAGAAAAAGGCTGGAGACAGCACTGAGTGTACCCCAGATGTTTAAGAATGTCTTATTTGTATTTTAACACAAAGGCTTAGTGTGAGTTATGAAAACGGATTTGCCTGGCATTGAAGAAGAGACAGTAATTGTACTAATTTAACTGGAATGATAACAAATGACTGCATCATTTATATACAGTTCTTCCTTGAAATTTTTTCACCACTAAACAGTATAGTAATTGTTCACAGTAGGCATTTTAAAGATTTATTCAGCCAGCATTTTATTTAAATTCTGCCTTCTTAAATTACTTGCACATTGAATCACAGCCACTGTTCACCTGTACAAGTTTTCAGATAGTTTTCTTTATCTCTGACCACAGTATTGATTGCTCAAGGTTAGGGATGCTCTGTCTTGGATTTCTGAGATCTTAGACACAATATGGCCTTCATAAATAATTTCTGAATGAAGTTTTAAGGAGCTATCCAGCATGGTCTGACTTCAAGGCCCTTTGAACTTTTATTTTCATTTGATGGGCCTTGTCTTAATACACTCGGAGGAAAAAAAGTATACGTGGTCATTTTGACTCAGTGTCTACAAACAAACACACCCTTGTAACAAGCTGTCAGTGCCAGAACTTACCTCTCCACCCCAGGAAACATCCTTTCCAAATCTCAGTCACCCCCAACTCCAGTGGTAACCGCATGGCTTTCCCTACCCCCAGGAAGTGTCCTGTCTGAATCCCAGTCCCCCCACCTCCAGCAGCAATCAGCAGTCACCGTCCTTGCTCCAGGGTCCCTTCTCCTGTTGTTCTCAAGTACTGCCTGCTCTTTGGTGTCTACCCGCCTAAGCTCGTGTTCCAGCGGCAAGCCCATCTGTGTTGTTGGGTGTAGGCAAACTTGGTTCATTCTCACTTTTGGTTGGGAACTCACATTGCAGGTACTTCAAGAGCCCAAGAGTATGAAAAATTATATATATCTATGGCCCATATGCACATTCTAAAGGTATTGGGGGACTCTTTGCCCTACATTCTCCCAGATATGGGAAAGAAGTTAAAACAGACCCAGGGATATGCATTCCAGGGGTGCACTCCACAGGCAATGTAAATCCCAACCTCAGCAATGGGCTCTCCTGTGCTGACCTCAGAAACGCACTCTCTGTAGCTGAAAATCTCGACCTCAGAAATGCACTCAGACCATTTTTCTATAAAAAGACATTTGTGGCCCCTTATCGGTGTCACAGGGCCAAATTACTATCTGTGGCCCTAACTAGTTAGAAGTTTTTGTACTCTGTGGTCCTGGAATGAAGTTGCTTCTGGTTTATAGACTGTGGTGGTCTGATTCCTACTGTTTGTGCAACCTCAGGACCTAACATACTGCACATATAATTCATACCATGACTCATTATATATTCCACTCCTGATGAATATTTGGGTAGTTCCCAGTTTGGGACTACTGACTGCTTTCAAAATTCTAGAACAGGTCATATGGTGAACAGGCATATAATCCCTACCGTATATCTAGGAGAGAAATTGTGAGTTCTAGACCACGTGTGCTCAGCTTTAGGAGATATGGTCGAGCTATTTTCCAAAGAGACTGTACCAACACTTGACATTTTCCTTTTCATCTTAACTGTTTAAAATGCATGTTGGGGGATGGAGAGATGAGTCAGTGGTTAAGAGTGCATTCTGCTCTTGCAGAAGACCAGTTTCCATTTCCCAAAACCCACAATGGGCAGCTTACAACCACCTGTAACTCTGGCTCCAGAGATCCAACAATCTCTTTGACCTCCATGGTTACCTGCACTTATGTATCTGTATATACACACATAATTAAAAATTAAAAGTGAATGAAAAAAAGAAATACAAAAGGAAAGGACATGACTTCTCCTAGGTATGGTGGAGGAGAAAGCTTATTATAGATATGTGGGAGAGCCAGAAGCAAGGACATCTGAGAGAGTCCAGAATGGACATGACCAGGTTGAGCTGGGCCATGTGGGGAGAAGGAGAAGAGAGAAGGGACGGAGAGGAACCAGGTGCAGCAGCCAGGAGGCCGAAGGTCCAAAGGGGGCAGGTAACCAAAATGTCTGGATTATATAGGGAAGAGCCTCTGGGGGAGGGAAGCCCAGCCTCTGGGCTACAGAGTTCAGGGTAGAGAGCAGGGTATGCCAGCCATACCCTGTAATGGGCAGGGACTGAGAGATGCTGGGAAAACCTGGCAGCCAGATCCAGCTTTGATATGTTAAATAGGCACCTCAGCCATTTGGCCTGGGTCTGAAACTTAACAAAAGCATATTTGGTTAGGGTGGGATGCAGGAGACTGTGGCACTGCCCCACATCTGTGAGGCTGCAACTCTGCCATTCAGTGACTCCTGTTAGGTTTTATGCATTCAACAAGCAATGAGAAGGGGCCTGTTGCTCTGCCCTTGCCCTTGGGGACTCCAGGTGGAAAAGAGTGCTCACAGCTGAATCATCAACTACACACACACCAAGTGCTCTGAGGACACGTTGGGATCAGCTGTCAGCTGGGGTCACAGAAAAGCCTTACAGACAAGAGAGCTTTTCAGTTTACTTCCAAGGTGAGTGACAGCTTATTATAGCCTGGTCCTGCCGTCACAGAGGACACATGTGCCTAAGCCCAGAAGCACAAAACAGGCACTATGTAGCCCATGTTTGGGTACCAAGAGGTCCCTCCTCGTGCAGGCTTCTAAGATAATTGTTCATTCTCTACTCAGAATCCTTCAGATTTCCCGCCTGTCTGCCCCTAGACCTTCTTAACACGCATGGCGAGTAACCACTAAAACTAGTAACAGTCACTTCTGGTGGTGTCAATCAAGCGCTCATCATATGTCAGATATGACACGAGACTCTTTCCAATTGTTGCAGTTGCTTCTCCAAAAGTCATGTGAGATGGGTGCTGCTGTTAGCCCCACTTTCCAGCCGGGAAACTTAGGTAAGGACATGTGCCCAAGCCATACCACGGAGGTCCGCAGAGGAACTGGCCCTTCTGATTGGGACTCACACTCATGTTTGCCCTGGTTTGAGGCCAATTCTCTGCCCTGCTGCCACCAGTCTGTAATCTCCTGCCAACCACGATCACTGAAAGGTGATTTTCAAGAGACAAATGTAAAACCGAGACTGTCCTCTGGATGTAAAACATCTGCAAATGTGAAAAGGTTTTATTCCGTTCAGGGAAAAGTTGGTTCGAATGCAAATCCAAAGAGCAGGTGCATTATGAATCAGGACTACAAAAGTGAACGTGTGAATGCAGGGAGGTAAGATGACTTGGGTCAGGGAAGGCGGAGGCTGGGCAGAACTTGCTGAGTCTGAGAACTATTTTGCATGGCTATGGCCCACAGACTTGTAAAGGAGTTGTTTGCAGTTGACAGTAATGGGAATCAGTGACATCTTCTAAGCCAGGGAGAGCTCCACAGGCACGCCTGTTCCTCTACTGGCCTTCATTCATTTGAAGGTGGTTGTGTTCTTTGACAGTCTTCCACAGTACAAACAGTTGAAGCTCCCCCTGGTGATCTCGAATGATATGCCAGCACCTCTCCTCTCTGTCCTGGTTCCTCATCTTAATTCGGCATCAGCTGGTTAAACAAGAGAAACATGTTTCTCACACTTCGGGGTATGGAGTCTGAGATCACAATGCTAGCAGATTCTCTGCTGAGGACACACTTCCTGCTTCACAGACCACTCTTCCTTGTATCTGCACCTAGGAACTGGGAGAAGCTGGGGGGTCCAGGGAATTTCACCCCAAAATATGGCACTCTGGTTTTATGGTTTGGATTTTAAATGTCCTCCCAAAGCCTATGCATCAGTGATAACTTTCTTGATGTGGATTTGAGGTGGAGAGATACATTTGGACCATGGCACTCATTTGTGGGTACCAATTAACATCTTAATGCCTCTATTAAGGCATGACACTGTTGTAAAATATTGTTCTAAGGTATGTTACTTTTATTTGCATTTGTTTAACTCTGTAAAACTGTGTTACTGTGCCTGTCTAAAACACCTGATTAATAAAGAACTGAATGGCCAATAGCAAGGCAGGAGAAAGGATAGGAGGGGCTGGCAGGCAAAGAGAATAAATAGGAGAAATCTGGGAGGAGAGAAAGAAGGGAGAAATAGACAGAGAAGGAGGAGAAAATCAGGGACCAGTCACCCAGCTACATAGCAAGCCATGGAGTAAGAGTAAGATTTACAGAAATAAGAGAATAAGAAAAGCCCAGAGGCAAAAGGTAGATGGGATAAGTTAAGGAAATCTGGCAAGAAACAAGCCAAGCTAAGGCTGAGCATTTATAAGTAAGAATAAGCCTCCATGTGTGATTTCTTTGGGAGATGGGTACTGGACCCCCCAAAAGAGAAAAAAAACTCAACAATATGACATCCTGATGTAGTAAGGTTCAGAGGCAAGGCCTTTAGGAAGTGATTGGATCATAAGAGCTCTGGCCTCATGAATGGCTTAGGCCATTTACAGTTCATAGCTGAAGGGCTTTCAGGCTTCATTATAAACCATTTCTTTCCCTTTGCTTCCATATTTTTATTTTTAAAGCTGTAATGTATATATATATTCCAGATAGGAAGCAAGCATGTTAAGCACTCATGATTTTTTTCTTTTTAATTTAAAGAATACTATCTAAATTAGAAGTCTCTTTACAATTTGCTGTATGTAAATTGGGTTTAAGTTCTTGTAATCTAGGACAGTAAACATGGAAAACAAAGCAAAACAAAACATTTAAAAGAACTTGGAAGGTGATCATATTAGTTTTGTTCCTATTGTTGTTGTTAAGTTGTTATGCTAACTCAAAATTAAACAAAGCCAAACCTGAAGAAAAATAAAGTAAAATAAAAAAACATCTTAGAGGCCCAGTGTCACCTCCTTAGTTTAACTAAAAACAACAACAACAAAAAAAAACAAAACCCCACAACTAGAAAATGATAACCAGAGGTCTCAGTAGGACTAAGAAGTTTTACAGGCGCTGCCTTCTCAGAGCTGTATATGATGCTCTGTGTCCTAACCAATCATGTTCCCTGATTAAAAGAGGCTGTCAGATACCCTGTTGCCAGACTTACAGATGCTGATGTCGGGTTGTGATTTCAACAAATGGAACCTGGATTTCACTTAGGTTTGGCCGATGTAGTCCCCTCTACTGGACATGCAGCTGGTGCTTAGGTAGAGGCATCTCTTCCTGCTAAGGCTCTGCCAGTAGGTCTCTACAGGACTCTGATAAAAAGTTTCTGATTCAGCCAGGCGGTGGTGGCACATGCCTTTAACCTAGCACTCAGGGGCAGAGGCAGGCGGATCTCTGTGAGTTCAAGGCCAGCCTGGTCTACAGAGCGAGATCCAGGACAGGCACCAAAGCTACACAGAGAAACCCTGTCTTGAAAATACAAACAAACAAAAGTTTCTGGTTCATAGTCCAGTCAGCTACAAAATTATGCTTCACCTCAATAACCATGATGTGGAGGACCTTTCCTCATCAAGGCTCCTTGAACTCTTGAACCAGACAAATGGCATCTCCACTTTGTGATCTTACAGTAGACAATAGGAAAAAAAAAATCATCGATCTCCTTGATACCTATGACAAAGCCTGCCAAGGAATCTTTGGATAGTTTTCTCTCCTATTCTCTTCCTCTAATAAGGGCAAAACTGCCTGAGCTATTTTTCTGACCGTGCTCTCAGTAGGAATTGCAGTACGACTATCAGTGTCCCTTCTCATCCATTTTTAGATCTTGCAGATGCTCCCTCACACACAGGACAAGCTCCAGCGATACTCAGCCACCACCAAATGGCTGTCCTATGCTCTGGACCATCGCCATCATTTGTGTTTCGTTGTGGCCCCATAGACAGACTCTCCTCATGGGCACTCTGACTGCTGCCCCTCCGTGTGGAATCTTTGTCAGCTCAAAGCAGCTAAGGGTGGTCATCACCCTGAGCCCTCTAGCAGCAGTTAGGGTGACCTCTGGGAGGGGAGTGAGAGATCAGGAGTTAGACAGACTCTCTGGTAGGCAGGCAGATAGGAAGAGGGGCCATGGCTAGGTTATAAAGGTGGTGAATTTCCAAGATGGCCGGCTTCTTCCTCACCCTCCTGACTTGAGGCAAAAGTCTGGTAGCTTAAAACAAAGGCCCTGTAGGCTTTTGCCTCCCACCAGCAGGCCCCTGCTAACGGACTGGCTCAGCAGGTTCACGCCTGCTCAGGACATGCTCCACAACAGTCTGAGGCTTTAAACCGCCAGCCCTTGAGTTGAGACTGGAATTTTTGTCTTCCTGAGCCCGACTCCGCTTTACAGAGAGTCGTTTCCTGTGTTCACTGAATGCGTATGTTTCCTCACCCCGCTCCCCATAAGTGCCTTTCTTCAGCTGCCCACTCTCTCTGCAGTACAGAGACTTTCCTGCTCATTGTGCTTCAGGTTTTTCCCGCCTTCTCATTCATTCTTTTTTTTTTTTTAATTTAAAATAGATTTTTTTTTCTTCTTATACAATATATCCTCTTTACCATTTTCCCTCCCTTTACCCCCTCCCCTCTGGATCCACTCCCTTTCTGTCTGTTATTAGAAAAGAACAGATTTCTAAGAGAAACAACCATACATAACAAAATTAAATTGTAGAGAGCCGTGCACGGCCGCGCCTCAAAGATGGCGTCGGCATCCGGCTTCCGCCTTCCCGATGGCATGTGTTCTCTGGGATAAACAACTCCTTATTTGGCTTGGGTGTGGTATCTGGCTTGCTTGCGTATGTCTGACCCTATCGGCATTGTCCACGTGGCACTACGGGGTTGGTTGCCCAGTGGCTATAAAGGGTGTGGGCTGGCTTTCCCGGGAGTCAGAAGATGGCTTTTTCCCGGGGGTCAGGAGAAGATGGCTTTCCCCGGGGTCAGAAGATTGTTCAAGGTTCCTGAATAAACGGCAGAAAGAAGAGCTCCGTGTTGTGTCTTCCTTGCTGGTCGAGGCGGACGCGACATTAAATAAAATAAGATGAAACCCATCACATCTAGGCTAGAGCCGGCAACCCAACAGAAGGAAAAGAGCTCCAAGAGCAGGCACAAGAATCAGAGACCCACTCATTCACACACTGACCAGATCAAGACTTCTATGCTGTGTAGTTCCAAGACCCCAAAGCCGTATCACTGTTACATTACAGGTTAAATCCAACCACATGTGTCTGTGGATGAGAGGCACATTCCAATCATGCCCTTCATATCTCAGGAACACCTTGAACTGAACAAAATAATTAAAGACCATCTTGATGAGCTAGCTTGAAGCAAACTGAGGCTTCAACATTAAAATTTGGAATGTTTCATTTTATTAATTTGTCTTTTTCTCAGCTAGCTTAATAATTTTGTCTAGATGCCTTGTCATATCAAACCCAATTTCCTGTTTTGCTGGGCACAGAACTAGGACACATTTCCTGAATTTCCTGTGGCTATGTGAGATCATGTGACTAAAGCCCATGAATGGCAAGAAGTAATTCATTGCTTCTGGGCAGACACAGGGACATGTACCTTTGTCAGTGTCTCTGTCTCTATCTACTAGTTGAATAAGAAAAGCTCCAAGTCTCAGGAGGAGTATGGAGTCCCGGTTGGAACACATGTCGCCTCATGCTGATGTGTAAGGATGTTGGGCATGCCATCCACCTGAACTGTATGAGAGAGAAAGGTGAAATTGTATTGTGTTAGCTGACAGAAGCTTCCATCACACCAGCTACAATGAGAAGAAGCAGTGGCCTCTCTGGTCTTGAATCTCTCATCTACCTACTTTCTTTGAGGTACCAGCAAAGGTTCTACAATTTCGTCCCCTTCCAGCATGGTGAGAAACATCCTGCTGGAAAAGGTGCATGGTCACTCAGGTGAATCTGAGCTCTCCTGAAACATCCTTAGATGTCTACAGCCTCTGACTAAGTTGGTCCTTCCATTTCTGGCTTGACTTCTTTTTTAGCAGAAGAGACTACACAGATCTGAGACTTGTGTGTTCTCTCTGCACTGGCAATGCTGTAGATCTGAGAATTATTCTTTTCTTTGACAACAAGACACTACGCATGTGTCCTCCATCCTGCTGAGTGGCATACTGAGCCGCCTACATGACACAAGTCTAGAACAACAGGCCTTTTCCATCTTCTCAGAAGATCCTAGCAGGATGGGGCAGGAGACAGAGGTTGGCAGGTGCCAACCCTAGCACCTGCATCTTTCACAGAGGAAGTCCAACACTAACCTGACCTGAGGTCCCCATGCTTGCTAATACAGCTGATAGAGTTCAAATCATTGCATTAGTGCTGTGAGTGACTCACATACCTTAATTTTCTGGTAGGTCACATTGACATAAAACTCTCATGATAGCTGGCCTCAGGAAAACCACTGCTGAAAATAGTCACTTACTAAGCACAGATTGTAATTAATAGCTATCGATGAAGCCAGTTACTTAGCACTCATCCATGACAACCTCAAGAATTGTTAGTCTCATGGTCATTCAGTTGAATGGTAGAAGCGTTGGGGTGGATGCCACAATACCTGGGTTTTAATTAATCCAACAATACTTTCCATTTTGTTTTTTTCCAGATCATTTGTTGTTTTCCCATATCATTTGAGGCACTTTATGTAGGTCACTTCAAATATCTCCTTTCAAATACAACCTCAATGTATATGTCTGTAGATTTTACATTGTCTTCTATTTTTTATAGGTAGTTTATTTTATATAAAGACATTAAGTTTCTAACTACCATATGCTCAACAGTATGCTACTCCTTCCTGGAAATAGACTACAGCCCTGACTTAAGTAAGTTTGAAATCTCCTAAAAAAGAGAATTTCCTGAACTAATTTGAGAACTGTAATCAATCAAAGGCAGGTGAGTCTTTAGGAGGATCAAGGAAAGATGGAGATGAAGGCCCTGGAGAGTGTGGCAGAGGTTAGAGGTCAAGCCATGATTACAGGGAAAAGTCAGCCCATTACCAGCTGCCTGGATGGACAAATGTGAGAGCTGATCGGGAACAGGCCACGACTAAGGCATGCATACAGGCGTCAGCTCGGGAGACTGGCATCAAGCATTTGAGGTGATGCTTAAGGATGGCTCTTTTGCTGAGCAGCCAACATAAGCTGTCCTTTGAGCTGTGATTCTCAACCTTGGCTGAGACACATAAGGACACTAAAAGGAACTTCCTGAAAACATCAATGCCATAGCCTCCCTGCCAAGAGGATGATTTAGTGACTTCATAGGGGTGGATTTGGATGTTGGGAGTTTTCAGAGCTGCCCAGGTGAGTCTGACATGAAGTCAAGATTGAAAATACTCATCTTACAGGCCTCATCTGCCTCCCACCCCACTGGTTGATGATTCTATTCTAACTCATAAGTTCTTTCCTAAGAAGAAAACATCAAAAGACCCTGGAGGTAGAAAGGACTGACTTCATAGAAAGGGAAGGTTCTGGTTAGTCTTGAAGGAACAAAGACTCTCTCATCACAAGAGGCTTATAAAGCAGTAGCGTGAAGAGGTTGGGGTGCCTGCAGGTTCTTTGCCAGAGGAAATGCTGCTCCCACCTAAGGGAGAGGAACCAACAAAGTGTTTCACTCCTTGATTAAGACTTGTTTGGGGTTTAATAGAAGAAGAACTTATATTGTCAGGATTAAATGAACACTTAAGGAATACTTTATGTTCTTCTAGGTTAAGTTAGATGATATGTCCCGTTATCCAATGTCCTGGCTGACTTCAATTGTCCATTTGACACAACCTAGAATTGTCTAGGAAGAGAATTTCAGTTGAATTATTACCAAGATCAGATTGGCCTATGGACATGTCTATGAGAGATTGATGTGGGAGTTCCCCGCCAACTGTGAGGAGCAACATTTCCTAGGCAGGTGGTCCTGAACTATATAAGAACGCTAAATGAGTAGAAGCTGACCTGTGAGCCAGAGAGCAGCATCTTCCGTGGGTTCTGCTCCTCTTCTTCGGCTGTGAAGTAAGTTCAGAAATAATGTTGCATGGAATCACAAGTATGACATCCCTCGGTAATGGACTATACCCTGGAATTATAGGTCAAACAAATCTTTCTCCCCATGTTGTTTTTGGTCAGGGTGATTTATCACAGTGACAGAAAGGAAACTAGATCATCATATAGAACATAGGGACGTTTTAAACTCTTTTCCTTTTCCTTCTTACATCCTTAGCACCTCTGCATAACATGGGACTAGCTAGATATGCAAGAAGGATTGGATGTACTCTTGGAGCTCAAGGGGCGGGTAATAATGGCAATGGTTGTTATAATTAATTCAGCATTTACAATGTCCTGAGCACCTGATGGTGCACTTTAGATTTTTTTAACTTTTAATTATGTGTGTGTGTTTGTGTATATGGTGGGAAGGTATGTGCACCTGAGTGCAGGTGCTCACAGAGGCCAGCGATGGCAGAGCCCTCTGGATCTGGAGTTACAGGCAGTTGCGAACTGCCAGACTTGAGTTCTGGGACTAGAACTTGGGTCCTCTGTCAGAGAGTTGAGCCATCTCTTCAGCTTGGCTGTGACTTTTGAGTCTTGATATTCCAATTAACTCTTATAAGCCCAGGCCCCAGTGGTTTCCTTCCATACATTACAAGAACAGATATCCAGTGGTTTAAATGTCAAGCCTAGGTCTATCAGGCCCAGAGTTCTGATCTCTCTGAGTCAGTCTGGCTGTTCTTATGCCCTAGGACTGACTTAGCTCTCTGTCAGAACCTCCACTCCTGTCAGAGGGTACAAGCCAGGCACTTTAAAAATAAATCCAACCAACCAGGGCTGGAGAGACAGCTCTGTGAGAAAAGAACCTGCAGCAGAGGCATGACCTGAGGGCATCTCCAGAACCCATGAAGAGCCCAGCATGGCACCAAGCACCTGTAACCTCAGAGCACTGGTGCTCAGTCACCAGCAGTTTAGCCAATCAGTGAGTTCCAGTCAGTGAAAGATCTGGTCTCAAAATATAAGGTAGAGAACAGCAGAGGGAAGACGCCCCGGGTCGACAGCAGGCTTCCACATACTCATGCCCAGCACACAGACATGGACGCATCCATATACCACACACACACACACACACACACACACACACACACACACACACACACACACACGCAGCCTTTTGCTTAGAATAATTTTAAATATTCAGAAAAGTTGCAGAGAGTAAAGAGAGAACCCACAAGCTCCTCAGCCAGTTCCCCTAGCTGTGAAGATCTTACATTTGCCAAAGCCGTGACGCCAACATGGACACATTGCTATGATTGAAATTCAGTGTTTGTAGAGTTCACCAGGTTCCCAGGCCTGTCTTCAGTCTGTGGGATGTTACACTTACCAATTCTCTGGTCTCCTCTCACCTGCTTCCTTCTCCCAACAGCATTGTATAGAATGTTCAGTGTGTGTCAGACGCCAAGAATGGTAGAGACAAGAGTTAGACAGAAGGTGGAAAGGAACTGTACATGACAATCACCGAATGTTATCTGATTGTAACTGTGTGGTGCCTGAAGGCTAAATGCACTGTGCCTTATGTCACTGATACAGGACAAAGGAACACAAAGGTGACTAGGTGGACCTAGTGTCACGGTGTTTGAAGCTGTGTAAAAGAACCCTGTCATCCCAGGGCTTGAGAGGCTAAGGCAGGAGGTGTGCAGGTTGGAGGCTATCCTAGGTTACAAAGTCTCCAAAAACAAACCAACAAGACAACAATTTAATGGGATGCGGTTAGAGATGGTGTCACAGCCCTTTGTGTTGAGCTTTGGAGGAAGGAGTAGCTTCAGGGAGGAAGGAGGGGCAGAGAGGGCCCAGAGCACCTGGATGTAATAAACAAGGCACAGCTGGTGACCAACTTGCAGACAAGTTTGGGAAAGGATATTGTTGTTCGAATCTTAGATGGTCTTTTAATAAAAAAAAAACCCAGATATCAGGGTGAAAGCTGAAAGGTCAGAGAAGCAGAACAGCCAGCCACTAGTTCTTATCTCTACGAAATCCTCAGCCTAAAGAGAGTGGGTTCCTGTTTCCTCACGCCTTATATACCTTTCTCTGCCCTGCCATATTACTTCCTGGGATTAAAGACGTGTGTGCTTCCCAGGCAAAGGCATGAGATCTCAAGTGCTGGGATTAAAGGTGAGTGCCACCACTGTCTGGCCTCTGTGTAATCTAGTGGCTGGCTCTGTCCTCTGATCCTCAGGTAAGTTTATTAGGGTACACAATATATCATCACAGGGTATGTTTCCAGGTGGGTCTGAAGTTTGGGCTCATGCTAGGAAGTGGAGGAAAGGTAGTTTGGAGTCAAAACTTTCCTGAGTAGCATAATAAAACGTGCTCATTAGAATGAACTGCGGCTCGAGAGAGGACCGTCGTTTCCTAGACCCAGCGGGTCTACTACTGGCTGAACCCCTCATCCTGATCTGCAGGGCTGGTAATAACATGCATGTGACAGTTCCTATCTACAACACGGAGTACAAGTGTGTCTTTATAACACAGGATCCGGGAGTGGCCCTCTGTCCCTACAGAAGGACCAGGAAGGAAGAGATGAAGGAAGGGGAAATAGGGGGAAGGAAGGAGAGAAGTGGGGGTTGGCAGTGCATAGGAGAGGAAAGGCAGAGGTCACAAGGGGGCAGCAAGGCTAAGGAACCTAAAGTCATGGACATCTTCTGTATCCCACTTTGAGTGATGCCACACAGTGTACAGCTGCCAAAGTCCCCACCTGAGAATCTGAGATCCATACATCTCAAGGTCTGTGTGTTAAACCAGGTAGGAGGCGGCTTCTAAATAGCCCTGAATCTTCAGAAGCCGTATCTTGGTGTAATGTCTCACTCTGAAATGCGGGCTAGACTTGGTGACTCACTTCCGGTGGTCAAACGCGGGAAAATGGACGACTTGCCACTTCTGGGATGAAATCACAGACTGACTCCCTCTCCCTCCGCCATTGTCTTCTTTGCTTGCTCTGTAACTGCTTGTTGTGAGCACCCTGTAGAGACTTGCACGGGGAAACTGGTGCCTCTGGACAACAGCCAGCATGAGCCCAAGCATGGAATGAAACTTGAGCCTTGAGATGAGGACGCAGTTCCCAGTGGTATTCCGGTTGCAATCTTGTGAGAGACCTTGAGCCATTTTGACCCAGCAGGGCTGTGCCTAGATTCCTAACAGCAGAAACTGTGATGTAAAAAATGCGTTTCTCAGCTCAGCAAATGCATTGTAGGACCATTTGTTCTGTGGCAAAGGATAAGGAGTGTGCAAGTGGAATCTTAATTATATTGATTTTTAAAATGCTATTAAAGGGCCAACAGGGCTCAGCAGATAAAGTACTTGCTTGCAAGGCTGACCACTTGAGTTCAAGCACTCAAACCCTCGTAAAGATGGGAGGAGGGAACTGACTTTACAGACTTGTCCTCTGACCTCCAGACACAGGCCATGGCAAGTGCGTCCCTCCCTGCCATGCATGCACAATAATAAATACATTAATTAAATGCTCTTACAGGGAAAGTGAAGCACAGCTCCTTGTGGCAGGTGCTCCTGCTCTTTTCCTGGCTCAGAGGATCTGCCTCAAAGAGCTTCCTACGTCACTCAGGTGCCTACCTCAGCTTCTCCTTGGAAAGCCTTCCTCCAGAACAGCGATTTGAACGTACAACGTAACCAGGGTTCTTGGAAGCATTCACAGAGCCTTTCATGGAGAAGGAGACAGGTCTCTGCACTTCAGCTCTGAGGGGTGGGACTATCTGATTCATTCTCCTTTGCCCCAGCACCTTCTTGTGTCCTCAGGTCCCTGAACTGGTGGATAAGGAGAAAGTACATCCTTCGCCAGCGTCAGCCACGCAATCCTGGCTTCTCTTGTTTTAATGGATCCTGAGTTCTCTTTGAGGTTTTTGGGATCTCATGTATGAAGCAAAGGTTATTCTGGCCTTGAGGCATCGCTGTGAGAACCAGAGACTCACACCAGCACAGATACATGTCTGCTGAAGGTCCTGCAGAGCTCACTCTCCAGCCTGTGGTTCCATTGCGGTTGTGAACACTTTAGGAAGTAACGCTACGTGGAGCTTTTGAAGTCACACAGGGGTGTGTGCCTCTGACAGGCTATAGGAACCCTGGCACCTCCTCTCTCTTTGCTTCCTAGTTTCCATAGGGAGCCCAGCTTCCTCCTCCACAGCCCCCTGATGACAAGCTACTTCTCCTCCGGCCGCAAAGCAGCCGTGCTGGTCAGCCATGAAACTTCTGAAGCTGGGAGCCAAAGCAAACCTCCCTCTTTCTAAAACTGATTCCCATCTCAAAGGCGGAGGAAGAGAGAAGTCTGATTCAAAGTGATACATTGTATGGTGTTCTGAAAAAGAAAAAGAGAACCACAAGGACATTAAACACAGCAATGGATGTGAGGTCACAGGTGGAGGAGGGAACCACAGCAGGGCATGAGAGAATCTGGGGACAGGTGTGAGGCTGTGTTGAACCTTGGCTATGCTGACAGCTCTGTGAATGCGCTCACCAAAAACAGCGCAAAGGAAGCTAGATTTTGCTGTATGGAAGCTGTACCTTAATAAAACTGCTTTTTACAGTAATAGAGGGTTGCATGTTTTCTCACCTACAACAAGAAAGTTGAGGGATAGTAACAAGTTTAAGGCCAACCTGAGCTACAGAGAAACTCTGTCCACACCCCCCAAAAAAATTTAAAAATAAAATATGGAAGTAAGTGTGGGGTGCTGAAATGTTAGGTCTCCAAGGCTCGCTCACCAAGACAGCTATATACATGTGTGTCAGAGCCCTGAGTTTGCCAAGATGAGGCAAGGCACTGTACAACCCAAACTTGTTTTTCCAAACCCCTCCTTCCCCAGCCAACCAGTCTGATGCGCATGCCTCCACCTGTGTAGAACTGTGGCTTTGGACACACAGACTCAGCCTCCGGAAGGGTAAGTGACCACAGTTAGCTTTAGGACACAAAGAGCCAGCATGGTTATCACAGTGCTGAAAGGCAGGGAACAGCCTACCCTGGGCCCCAGGATCATCATCAGCGAAGGACCCTGGAGAGCCAGTGTTTTTAACCATCATCAATGTCTACATGAGTCATGAGCACCTCCAAGCCAGTCCATATATGTTGACACACTGTGGAGCAATGACCCACAAATCAAATATATTCCTGCCATGTTGCCTCCCAACATAGTGAGGCACGTCCCTACCCTCTTACCAGGAAGATGAGGAGGTAGAGTTGTGAGCTTTTCATTGAACAAAAGAGAAACGAACAGAGCAGGGGAGGGAACCTATCAATCTCTTTGAAGTTGCTACAGGGATGGTCCCAGCCAGAAGCCTTCATCTCCATGGAAACCACAAAAAGCCGTTGGGACAAAAAAGATATGAAACCAGAGCAAAGAAAGGATTTGCTAAATTTTAAACAAGACTGAATTCCAAGGTTGGCTGTCTAAAATGTCTGGGGATCTTCCAAGCTTGTGGGCCAAGCCCTGAGTTACCCAGTACCAGCAAAAGCATCTTGGCTTGGGAGATGGCAGCTTGCCAAGACATCCTAACTTCTTCAGTCTTATAGTTTGCTGAAAGGATCTGAGGAGGATTGTAGGGGGGTGAAAGCCAAAGACCCAAGCAGGAGACAAGAAAAGGCAGAGGAAGGGATGTGGCATGCCTCTGAAGCTCCACTGATGCCCTGTGCTTGCCTCCGGCAGTGACAAGGATCATGCTGTTTCAATAGCTGCTGGCTTCCTGTGGCTGTCACAAGATTCTTCTTAGAGAATAATGGTGTATGGAAGTCACTGTTGGACACTCATGGCTCAGCCTTGCTACTACCATGACAGGGGTAGCTGACCTTTTTGCTGTGACAAAACATCAGACAAACGTGACTCAGGGAAGGGGGGGTTTATTCTGACTTACAGTTCGGGGTACACAGTCCATCATGACAACGGAAGCATGGCTCGTCACACCGAACCAGCAGCTAGGAAGCAGGTTCAGATGAATGCCAGAGCTCAGCTTGCTTTCTCATTTACTCAGTTCAAGACGCGTTGGAAGCTGCCGCTCACGTTCCAGGTGAGTCCTACTCAGTCAAAACTTCCTCTTAACAACCTCGTGGACACACCCAAAAGTGTGTTTCCATGGTGATTCTAAATGCAGCTAAGCTGACAATGAAGATGGACCATCATCTCTTTCTAAATTCTCATTGTGATTATTAGTGGAGTAATCTCTGTAACATGCCATTTACCTATGACATTTTTGGATTTTAGTATGTGTCTCTTGTTTGATGTTGTTCTTCCTGGTTGTATTTCTATATTTGTTTATGTTATTACCTTTCCCCTCTCTTGGACAATACTTGATAATGGTTCCTATTGTATATAGTTTTGTATTAGGTTAGAACTTTCTTATTTAGACAAAAAGTGGAGATGTAGTGGATATCTGTTCTACCTATGACCTTGAAGTACAACCCCTAGAGATGTAGCAGGTAACTGTTCTACCTATCTATGACCTTGAAGTACCTGCCCCTGGGGCGTGGCCTCCAGGCTACCCTTAAGACCTGAGACATGCTGGTCTCTTCTCTTCCTCATGGGCTTGGATGGCTGACTGACTGACTCAGAACAGCATGGGACAGTACTTCAGCATTCCAGGACCCTGCGGTGATTCTCCTATTTGGTTTTAGTGAATTTTCTTTTCTAATAAATCCCTTTTGCCCTTTAAGCAGACTTCACTGGATTTGTCGAAATAGCTTGTCACACAGAATCAGCAGTTAGATTATTAGATCTAGTTTACAGAAAAGGAGCCAGAAGCCGGGTAGTGGTGGTGCACGCCTTTAATCCCAGCACTCGGGAGGCAGAGCCAGGCGGATCTCTATGAGTTCGAGGCCAGCCTGGTCTACCAAGTGAGTTCCAGGAAAGGCGCAAAGCTACACAGAGAAACCCTGTCTCGAAAAACCAAAAAAAAAAAAAATAAATAAAATAAAATAAAAAAGGAGCAAGAGGTATAGAGAGTTCTAAAGGCTTGCCCAAGGTCATGCTCCAAGTAGGTAGCAAAGCTGGGATTTGAACCCAGGTCATCTACTCCAGACAATGTTCTTCAGCCAGTACTAACATGCTCAATAAAGGTCTGTTGAGTTCATGGTCTGCCACAGTCTGTTCTCATCCTTTCTTTCTTGTTATCTTGAGAATCTCACCTCCCTCCTCAGTTTCTGCTACCATGTGTCTGCATGTGGTTCTAGACCTGTATGAGGCCTGAGCAATTTCATAAGTGTCCATTCCGTCCTGGTGGCTGTCATCCCCGCCTTCTGCACATCTGTGGTGTAGGAGAGAGGGGGAGAGAGAGGGAGAGGGAGGGAGGGAGGGAGGGAGGGAGAGAGGGAGAGAGGGAGAGAGAGAGAGACTTTCTTTCTCTCTCTTTCACACATATGTGTGTATAGCTTTCAAGATTCTACTCCATATGTTCTCTTCCCCATAGGATACAACTGACCAGCAAAAATGTCCCTCTTCCTTGTCCCTCTACCCAAAGTCCTCCTAAGATTCCTGCATTGAAAATGAAATCAGATTTTTAGAACAAAGCCCTATGGGAGACAGACTGGTCAAGCCAGGCTTTAATTTTCTTGGCCAGCCACATAGGACCAAGTCTTCATTAATTCAGAACTCCAGTCCTGATATCTTTTATTTTCCCAAACTGATATCAGCTCTGCTTCAGCACCCACGGACTAATGTGGACACATTACCCGATAAGATTCAAGGTCTTAATGCCTCATAGAAATGTTCCTCCATACCTGAGCATCCTCATGTTGCTTCTCTCTAAAATCTCTTCCACCAGGAGAAAATACTCTTTGAAGGGTGTTAGAGAACTCAGTTGGCCAATAGCAGCATCCTGAGCATTCATGCTTAATGATCAACTTCTTCCCAGACACTCCTTGCTCTAAGATTCCTGAATTAAGTTCATTCATAATCTATAATTCGTGAGCTCAAGCTATACAAACCCACATGAATGTGCTGGAGACTGAACTCTGGGCCTTTCTGAACAAAAGTGGCTTACATTCAGTGTGGCAAGCATTACCATAAGACAAGTGATAGCAAGTGGGGGAGCGGGGAGCTGTGTGCACACAGCTACAAGCAAAGCCGTGATCTACCCTATGAACAGCACATAGATATACAGGGAGGAAAGCAAAAGATGTGCAGAGCTGGAGGCCCCTGAACACAGACCTTATGGCCCAGGACCACTCCTGGGAGCATACATTTGAAAATGCGTTCCATCGTTATTGTTAGGATTCTGCCACCCCTCCAGCTGCGTGACCACACATGTGCAGTTCAGTAGCTAAGTAAGTGGTCTTACACCTTATATCATCCGTGTGCTGTGTGATTACGTAATGCACGGGGCGTGGTCACACAATCTGTGCATGCGTGATGTAGCTCTGTAAGCCCACATGCACATGTGCGGGAGAATCCTTAAAAAGCCAGTCAAAGACTCCTCCTCTCTTTTCTCCTCTCTCCTCCCCCGCCCCCGCTCTCCCTGCATGTGTCTTTAACAGGCCTGCTCACTCTCTTCTGTCTCCCCCTCCCCAATAAAGCTCTGATACTGGGTTTTGCCATGCCTTGTGACCTTTCTCGCACAGTAACAGCACCATGTTTAAAACCAACAATTATAGTCTTTCCTTTTCTGTTTATTAACTAGCAAGTGTCCAAACCTTTTATATATATATATATATATATGTGCTGGGATTTCTCTGTAGATTGCTCAACTTTATTTTCTTGGGTTTATCTGTGAATATGTTGAAAAAATTTTACGTCAGGTTTTGTGCTCCCTGTTACCTACGACACTCTTTGCCACAGAGCTTTTTCAAGTTCAGCGTGATCAGATTTAGCAGCTCCGTGCTTTGCGGCAGATACCTTCTTAGTCTTAACTACCTTGGAACTGTCCATTGCAGAATACGCCTCATCTTCAACAGTGTCACACAGTGGCTTCAAGGACTTTTTTTTTAACCCAAAGTTCCTAAAACTTCCCACATTCTTCCAGTTCTAAAGGCTTAGGAACATCATCAAGTTAGTAATAACAGATACACTTCCTACTACCAATTTCCTGTCTTAGTCATTTTTCTTGTTGCTGTGATAAAATATCCTGACCAAAGCAACCGTAGAGAAGGGGGCTTTGGACTCCCAGTTCCACAGGAGCACAATCCATCGTGGCAGGAAGGCGTGGTGCGGGGAGCAGAAGCTGGCACCAGGAAGGACAGAGTGAACAGGAAGCCAGGCTGGGCTATGCAGTCTCAAGGCCCACCCACAATGACCCACTTCCTCCAGTGAGGTTACACCAACCTGTGGGTCTCGCCCGCTTTAGGGGTCCACTGGGCCTTTCACAGGGGTCACCATCAGAAAACACAGATATTTACATCATGATTCACAACAGTAGCAAAATTACAGCTGTGAAGTAGCAAAGAAAATAATTTTCTAGTTGGGAGTCACCACAACATGAGGAACTGTGTTAAAGGGTCACAGCATGAGGAAGATTGAGAACCACTAGAAAGTTCCACAACCTTCCCAAACAGTGCCACTAATTAAGAACCAAGTATTCAGATATGTGAGTGTGGGGGAAAAGGAACTTAAAAGAAAAATCCCACTGTACAGTATTATTTTATTGAACTGTTGAAGTCAATTGATAAAGTTCTATTTAGCATTGTTTTTCTTTTCCTTTTCTTTCTTTCTTTTTTTGTTTATTTGTTTTGTTTTTTTTTGTTTTTTTCAAGACAGGATTTCTCGGTGTAGCCCTGGCTGTCCTGTAACTTGATCTATAGACCAGGCTGGCCTGGAACTCACAGAGATTTGCCTGCTCCTGCTTCCTGAGTACAGGGATTAAAGGGGTATGCTACCACCACCCAGTTTGTTTCTATTTTTCAATTGTTTTTACACAGTAGGAATAATTTTACTCAATGCACAGAACTTAATGGAAAAATTCACAGTATTTTAAAAAGGTCCTTTTAATAGTTATTAACACAAATGTGAAATAAGATGGCTCAAATGAATAGCAGCCTGAGTAATAGTTTATACACAGCAATGACTTCTAACGTGCTCACTGAGTTTGTTTGGATATCATATCACTTAATAAAGGAGCAACCTTCTTACCTCAGACTCCAGAGTACACAACCCATCACTGCAGAGCAAGATTCCTATCTGCTTTAGACAAGGTCTACTTCAGGGGAAAGTTTCATTCAGGCTTTTACACACATGGATGTTTCCTGAGCAGGAAATGATGTGAGTTGTTCCAATGCAGCTGTCCCTGAGACATCAAGGGACCACAGAGCTGTTAATCATTACTTCAGATACCAAGTCTTTGGTTTCATTCATTTGGTTAATCAAAGCATGCTGGTACTCTTACTCACTGGGAGACAATACTGTGAAGTTCATGGCCACACAATTAATTTGACATTATATGAATTAATTCACGAGGAATAAAACACTTTTCCTAAATGTCAGTTTCTCCCTGGAGTGAGCTTCACTTATAATGCAGAGTGACTACTGACAGCTGTGTAGCGCATTTTCTACCCGGTACAAGCAACGTTGATGGGATGGATGCCACATAAACACCCGGTACAAGTGACGGTGACAGGATGGATGCCACATAAACACCCGGTACAAGCAACGGTGACGGGATGGATGCCACATAAACACCCGGTACAAGTGATGATGATGGGTTGGACTCCACATAAACACTGGCACAAATGTACTTGGCTTTGCTAATTTTGTCTTCAAGATAAAGAATTCCTCCAGAATTATGACTAAGGAAGGTAAGATGTTGTTAAATATGGCTTCTAGAAGAAAAACATTCCAGAAAGAATCAAATGTAGGATGTGGGATATTACTTCATTCTCTTTCCTTGTGTTTTTAATCTGGTTTGGGCTCTTACACTCTTTTGTTTTGTTTTGCTTTGCTTTGTTTTGTTTTGCTCAAGACAGGATTTCTCTGTGTAACAGCTCTGGCTGTCCTGGAACTCACTCTGTAGACTAGGCTGGCCTCGAACTCATAGAGATCTGATTGCCTCTACCTCCCGAGTGCTGGGACTAAAGGCATGCACCACCATTTCCGGCTTTCATACATTCTCTTAAAATATTCAAAATTTTAACTTTCACTCTATTACGTCTTTGTGTTTTCTTCCTTTCTTTACCGGGAATAATCTGTTTTGCTTCTCTTGGCATCTCCGTTTTCCCTGCTCACACGGAGGAAGTGATTCTGGGAATTCTCATCAGTTTGCAAAGATATAGTTTAAGTGACCACCTAGGTGAACGGCATGGCCTCATTGCTCACATTTGTCCTTTTTTACTGCTGAGAAGTATTCTGTGTTGTGCAGACATCACAATTTGCACATGGCTTCACTATGGATGGATATTTGGGTTGTTTCTATGCTTTTGCTATTATAAATAAAGCTACCCTGAAAACTTATAGCATGTGTTCCTGTGTTCATGACTGCTTATTTCTCTGGCAGCTAAAATTTCTCATTCATATCATAAATGTATGTTTAATTTTGTAAGAAATGCCTACACTGTTTCCAAAGTGGTGATACTGTTTTTAATCCTGGCTAGTAATGAGGCTTGCAGTTTCTCCACCTCCTTAACAACACTTAATGTTGCTCATATTAAAAAAAACAAAACAAAACAAAACATGGTATCAATACATAGACTAGGCTAGCCTCCAACTCAGAGAGTTCTTCCTGCCTCTGCCTCCCAAGTGCTAAGATAAAAGCCACCCCAGCTTGCTCATGTTTAGTTAAATCCTCACCAGCTTGCATGATGTTACATCTCAGTACAGTTTTAATTCATGTTCTTTGCTGATTAGTCTTGACCACATTTCCGTGGGGGCATTGGACATTCACGTATTTTTTCTTTACAAAAGGCTAAAATGCTCTTGTATATCTTTGATGAAATTTCTATCCAAGTATTTTGTCCATATTTATGTGTTGTTTTCTTGCGGTTGAGTTGTAAGAATAACATAATCACAATGTTAATTCTTTTTTTCTCTGTTTGGACACTTGTTTTGAAATGTTTCTGGTATCTGTGAATGTGCAGAAGACAATTTTGATGAAGGCTAATTTCTCCATGATTTCTTTCCTGTTTGCCCTACTTAGGAAAGATTTTTCACCTGCAAGGCAATAAAAGTTTTCTCCTGTATTTTCTTCTGGAAGTTTTATAACACACGCTTTTAGATTTGGGTCCATCATTCATTCCCAGGTAACTTTGAAAATTAAATTAAAGTTTTTAGAGTTTCATACCTGAGTGCTGTATTCATGTCATTTCAACCCTCTTCTCCTACTCAACTCCTCCCATGTTCCCCGACTCCCTCTCAAATTCATGACCCCTCTTCTTTAATTATTATTGGTATGTATGTATGCGTGCGTGCGTGCGTGCGTGCGTGCGTGCGTGCGTGTGTGTGTGTGTGTGTGTGTGTGTGTAAGTAACCTCCTGAGTTCCTTTAGTATTGCTCATATGTGTATGTGTTTAAGGCTGGCCATTTGGGACTGGATAACCTGTCGTGGTGCTCATCCCTGGAGAAGACTGCTTGTCCCCCTCTCTGCACCATTAATTGTTGTTGAGCTCGGTGTTGCAGGGGTCAGTTGAAGAAAGAGGGTCACTCCAAATGTAATCCATGCCTTAGCAACAGCAGCAGGGGAGCCAGCTCCGAGGCGAGGCACTGACTCTCTTGGCTTTGCTAAAGCCTCCTTTATTGTTACACAAGTTACATCTGTAGCAAGTCAATTTCTGCAAACCAAATCTGGAGTTGTTTGAAGGAACCATTTGCCTAAGCAGTTCTCAGCCATGAGACCTTTTGGGTTGCCAGGTACTCCCAAGACTAAGTTATGTAAAGACTGTAATTCCTTCAAAAAAGCAACTCAGATAACAATCGCTGACTTTTAACCAAAGGTAGTTCAAAGCCTAGGTGGTATCAGCCCTGAATTAAAGCCAGATGCAATGGCTCCGCGGAACCTCTCACGGCAAATCTCCTGTAGCTCTTCATCTGGCGGTGTGTGTGTGTGTGTGTGCGTGTGCGTGTGCGTGTGCGTGTGCGTGTGTGTGTGTGTGTGTGTGTGTGTGTGTGTGTGTGGCTAGGAGAGATCTCCCCCATCCCTATCCGCGTTGGCGGCATGTCAAGCTGTGCTGTCACTACTGTGAAATTTCACGGGTGCAACTTCTCAGCCTTATATGGAAGACACTTTCTCAAAGCAGAAATCTGTTGGGTCCCGGGAATGTGAGAATAATGGAGATCAGACCACCGAAGTCTATTAACCAGAAGCAAACTTTATTCCAAACACCACAGGGCACAGAAAACTTGTAGCTAGCTAGGGCCACAGAGTTCAGGCTCTGACAGGGTGACACTGAGAGGAGCTTTCAAGCCTCTTCTTACAGTAAAATCCAAGCACCAGGTGGTGGGTCAAAGGGTTTTACAGTCTTGAGGTTGGGCTTTGAGTCACGTGACATTCCGAGATTCACAGCTTTTGATTGCAGGGTATTAGTTCAGGTATTTGTAGAAGCCTGTGGCTGTCTTGACACAGCAGCTTTCCCCCATAGCTGAAAGGAATGTAGGGCAGAGGGTCACATAGTTAACTGGTAAGGGTCAACCTTTGTCCATAGCAATGGTCAGCTTCAGCTTTCCTAGAGTATGTGTATAGACTGTGGATAGGCATTCCTGTCTGCTGTTCTCCACATGTTGACAGCTGTGGGTTTCTGCAATTGTCTCCATCTGCTGCAGAAGGAAGCTTTGCTGGTGAGGCTACCGTGAGCACAAGGATAAGTTTTGAAAACGGAGTTAGAAATGACACTGGTCCTATTATCACTCTTAGGCACATACCCAATGTTTTCAGAAAGTGGCAGGAACGGGTTCGTCTCTAGGATCTGGGATCTCAACAGCCTGGAGTTGGCCAGATTCACAGTACCAGGCCAAAAGAAAATCTCTCCTATTGGTCAGCCCTTATGTCCAATTAGATAGTGTTTGATTACCTTCAGTGTGTAAGTGGCCCTATTGTACCATTGGAAATATCTTGGTGAGCTAGTCATTCTATCAATATATAATCCATACAAAATTATTGAGGCATGTTGCATTCTTTTATACTAGTTATTAAAATCAACATTATACTTAGTGAACATCTCAGTTTGGACCAGTCACATTCCAATTCCCAGATGCCTCATATGGACAGCAGCTATAGTTTTGAATAGCAGGAATAAAACTCTTGTGTGGAGAACGCTGGGCCAAACATTCTCAGTGTATTTCTGTTCACTGAAGTATAATTTTTTTTTTTGTGTGTGTGTGTGTGTGTGTGTGTGTAGTATGAAGTATAATTAAGTGTGTGTGTGTGTGTATAAAAAGAAGTATAACTAAGTAAAACTAAAAAGATGATACATAATGTATATTTCATGTTGCCCAGTGTGGTAGTTCGAATGTATTTGGATCCCATAAGATCATAGGAAGTGGCACTAGTAGGTGTGGCTTTGTTGGAGTGAGTATGGCCTTGCTGGAGAAAATGTGTCACTATGGGGGCAGGCTTTGAGGTTTCCTATGCTCAGGGTACTACCTAGTGAGTCAGTCAACTTCCTGTTGCCTCTGAGTCAAGATGTAGGACTCTCAGCTCCAGCACCACATCTGCCTGCCTGCCACCACGCTCCCTACCATGATGATAATGAACTGAACCTCTGAAACTGTAACCCTCAATTAAATGTTTTCATTTATAAGAGTTGTGGTGGTCATGGTATCTTTTCACAGCAATAAAAACTTAACTAAGACAGAAGTTAGTATGGGGAAAGGGGTATTGCTGTAATAGGCCTGACCATGTGTTTGTTTGGAGGAATTTGGACTTTGGTACTTTGGGTTATGAAAGCAGTGGAATGCTTTCAGTATACTTAATGGGCCATACTAGTAGGAGCATGGAAGACACTGGTGCTGAGTGTGATTTGATAAACTGTGGGGGATCATTCAAGAGGTTTTAGAGGAGAAGAATTTTAGTATGTTGCCTAGAGATCATTCTTGTGATGTTTTGGTGAAGAAAATGGCTGCCTTTTGCCCCTGTCCAAAAAGTCTGCCTGAGGCTAAAGTGAAGTGTTTTAGATTAATTCTGTTAGCAAAAGAAATCTCAAAACAGCCTAGTATAGACTCTGTTGTGTGGTTTTTAGTGGTAACTCTAATGAAGATTTATAATAAAAAGGAGCAAGCTAAACAGGGTAATTTACAAAAATGTAAATTTTGAGGCAAAAAAGAGCACTAGGAAATGAAATGGAGCTAAATCCTATGTTCAAGGAGATAAATGGATTAAGAAATGGAATAAAGGGAGTAATGACCTCAGGGCAAGATCCCACCCAGCTAAATTTACAATTTGTGAAAAGGAACTAAAGAAAAGCTTAGAGCTGGGTATGGTAGTGCACACCTTTAATCCTAGCACTAGAAAGGCAGAGGCTGGTGGATCTCTGAGTTTGAGACCAACCTGGTCTATGGAGCAACTTTTAGGCTTAGGCAGTGAAGGACAGAAAGCTAATAAAGATGTAATTGATTGAGGCAATCATGATCCAGGCCCTGTAATCAGCAGAGCTTGGCAGCTTCCACCATGTGATTCTGGCTTTAAAGTTAAGGATAGAAGAAGTGGGTTATGGAATTTTCCTCCACGCCTAAAGAAAGCAGGTGAGGCCAGGCATGTGTCAGGGGTATACCTGAATGGAGGCCCAGTAGAGAGGCCATTGTGTGAATCTGTAAAGTTGAAGCCTGGATTGCCTTGGAGAACCCAAGATGTTAGAGATGCCAGAGTTGTGTGATATCTTCTAAGGAGAGCTGCTAACAGGGAGTGGAACCAGTCCAAGAGAAAGACATGTTTTGCAGTCAACAAAGCTGAAAGGAAGGAATTGGAGATCTGAAGAGCATTTTAACACCAGACATTGAGATGGAGAGTTTGGGGTTTTCCCAGCTGGTTTTCAGTCTTGTTTTGATCCAGTATTTCCTCACTATGCTCCCTTCCCTATGTTTTAGAATAGTAATATATATCTTATGTCATTATTATGTTTGAAGTACGTGATCTACTTTTTTATTTGATTTTACGGGGGAGTTAAGAGATTGATTGAATCTCAGAAGAGACTTTGAACTTTTGAACATTGTTGAGACTGTGATAGACCATGGGGACTTTTGAAGTTGGACTAAATGCATTTTGTATTATAATGTTGTTAAAGGTTTATGGGGGCCAGGAGTGGAATGTGGTGGTTTGAATGTATTCAGCCCCTATAAGCTCATAGGGAGTGGCACTAGTAGGAGGTGTGGCTTTGTTGAATTAAATGTGTCACTATGGGGGTGAGCTTTGAGGTTTCCTATGCTCAGGGTACCACCCAGTTGACTTCCTGTTGCCTCTGGGTCAAGGCGTAGGACTCTCAGCTCCAGCACCACGTCTGCCTGCACGCCACCATGCTCCCCACATTGATGATAGTGGACTAAACCTCTGAAACTGTAAGCAAGCCCCCTCAATGAAATGTTTTCATTTCTAAGAGTTGTGGTCATGGTGTCTCTTCATAGCAACAGTAACTTCATTAAGACACCAGTGAACAGGAAAATGATAGGAACTGAAGAAGGAAGACTAGGAAATTCAAGAAAATACAAGTGACACATGAGTCAGAAGGCCATCCAATGGAGCAGGTTAATCTCTTCCTGTCTCTGAAGTTCTTCTTTAAAAATTTTGTTTCGTTCACATCTCTTTGTTTCTTTAAAAATTGCTCATAATTTCTCTGTAGCCTAAAGGACATGAGAGAGAAAAAACCTGGCAAACAGCCCCTGCCTGCAGTAACACACACAGCCCTGCCCGCAGTAACACACCTAGATGAAGGATTTCAAAAGGAACACCGGGATGATGAACATCACCCATAAATAACAAAGCATTTTAAATATAAAACAAACCAGTACCTGGCACCTCGTATTTAAAAGGAGACAATATCAGCTGACTTGGAGACCCAGGCAGACTTATTTCAGGAGACAAGCAGATTTCAAGGCTCATGCTTGCTTTGGGTTGCTAGTGCTACTCAAAAACGTAGACTTAAAACCCCTGTGTTCGTCTTCTCACAGCTCTGTAGTGTGCAGAGCTCAGTGGGAGTTCGTCTCTCTCTGTGGCACCAGTACCCTGGCTCCATGGGTACTAGAGGGTCAAGTTCCTTCTAAGCAGTCTCGTGTGACTGACAGCAGCTGTCCACACTCAGAGCTTGGTGGCTGCTGTCGACTAGGGGCCTCTCCTCAGACCCCTTCCACACAGCCCATATGGCTGTTCTTTCTCTCACAGAGTCCATAATTGTCTCTGTTGAGGACCACCAAATTTGGATTTCAGCCAATGGTTCCTGAAATACCTCAAAAGAGCTTTTCAGATATCACTCCCTACATGCCCCACTGATCTCTCCAGCTCGATGTTCTCTCAGTTCAGAAGGTCTTCCAATTTCTAGGTTTGTCCATCTTAGTTTATAACTAGCACAGAGGCCTGCTGAGGTCCAGCTCCTATACATGCCTCATTCAATCCGTCACAAGCTAAGTACCCACAAGTCTACTATTCCAGATTAAATTTGGTTCCCCCAAATATATATTAAAATCCTAACTCCTGGTTCCCGTGAATGTCATCTTATTTGGAAACATACTCTTTGCAGATATTATCACGTAAAGATGCCGTAAGCTTGGCCTTAATCTGATAAGACTGGCAACCTTATAAAGACAGGAAACTCTCACAGGAAGACACGCATGTAGAGAGAGCTCCCATGTGACAACAGATGCAGGGGTTGGATCACACCATTGCAAGCCAAAGGCCACTAAGTTCTGATGGCTGCCCACAGATACCAGGAAGAAACAAAAAAGGATTCTTGTTTTGTTCACATCTCTTTGTCCTGATTCTCTCCTACAGGCTTTAGAGGGAACCCAGATTTGCCAACACCTTGACTTTGAACTTCTAGAACTGAGAAACAATGGATTTCTGCTGTTTCTAAGCAACAAGCTTGTGGTACACCATTAAGGCATCCCTAGGAACAATGAACTTTATTGAATCCTTCCTCCCATTCTTCCTCCTCAAATGCTGCCTTATCATTTCTAATTTTCTCTTTCAAACATCACAATCATTTTTAAAACCTAAAATCAAACTCTTTAAGTCTAGTTATTAACATTTGGTGGTGCCCTTCAGTACTAAGGATGAAATGTGAATTCCTCAGCACGGCCTTCAAGGCCTTTCATGATTCAGATGGCGGCTTCTCTGCGGCCACATCCTTTGTGCAAGCTCATGTCTGGGGCTGTTGACACACCCTTTGCAGCATCGCGCCAGCATGAGATGCGCACTGTACTTGTCCACCTAGGGAGCTGCAGCTTTTCCATATCAACAACCGTGTGGGAGCTCACTGAGAAGTCTCTCCTAATCCCTTCCCTGCAGCCCAGGCAGGCTGTCCCATTTCCTCCTCCACTGTGCTCACACAGCACTGGTCAGACATCTCTGAACTCACGATGTCCTCCAGTGGCTTGATTGGCAGGAGACATGCCGCTTTCCTTTCTGTATCCTCAGGACCTCTGTGTTTGACCCATGTGGATGCTTAGTGAATATCTGCTGAGCGAGTGAACCAATGAGGAGGCAGAGAGTGAGCTTCAAAGTCCGCACTGGATATTCAAGTGAGAAACGCTCAAAAAATTCTTATCCAGCTAAGGTCACATCATCTTTGGTATTTAAACATTGTTGTAAAAAACAAATCAATATTTGTCATTTGACATAGGCGGGGAAATAAATAATAACATCATTTCAAGCACAATCCTAACCTTTTAGTCATATAATGAATGATTCCTGCTCACCTGAGATATCCATGAAATGTTCTTACTCTGACATAGAATCTGTTTGGAAATTTCTAGAACAAAGGGACAGAGACTTTCTCTTCATTCAAGCAATACCACCAGATGAATCAGACTTGACTCTGCCTTCAAAGAAGGAAGGAGTTTCCTCTGTGTCAGACCTAGAAGATGTCTGTGCTAACATATGGCATGGGGGAAGGGAGGGTATGGTTCTTGAGTACTGTACAGAACAGAATCAGAGTCACTTCCAGACAGATACAATGGGAGGGTTCTTTCCTAAGAATTAGGTGGATGGTACTTCAGAAGCAATGAAGTACTCACACACTCACCATTTTAACAGGTTTTATTACTTGCTTACTCAACTGTGTGGTCACCTATGTGAGAGGAATGCTTCCTGCCTCCAGGAAAAGCACCTGCTAGCATTTGTGCAGATTTGGGCATCAACCGACTTTCAGGTAACTTCTCCATTTATGAACCGACAGCTCTTTTGGACCCATCTCTTCCATTGCTGTCTTTAGACCTGGGCTGAGCTACTCCAGGGAGGTGATGGAAATACCTAATCTGTCTCTCTCTAGCTAGACAGCATGTTCTGCACAGTGCGCTGGTTGCCCCCCCCCCCCCACGGACCATCACCCTTCTCCTCCTTGCCTGGTCCCATCAACTTCTCTGTCTGTATTCCTCCCAGACCCTCTTTGAGACAGAAACTTCAAGGCTTTCCCTGAGAAGCAACTTCCTGGCTTTGAGTCAACTTCTGTTGAACCCACTGACTGGTCATGAACTTGGGCATGCAGCTAGCTTTCCAGATACCTCACTTCTCGTCCTTCTTAGGGGTATTTTTCCTTCCCCTTGTATGCAAGGATCCTCAGAACAAACAGCTACCACACAGTTTGGATACCAGTGGCTTTCAACACAGAGGTGATCACACGTGTTCAACAAAGAGGTGATCACACGTGTGAACTGTAGGTTGGTAGGGGTTAAGTGATCTCTCCCATGCACATGCTTCTAGTGGAGCTGGGGTGGCCTGAGCAGGTGGGCCCTTGGCAGTGTGCCTCTAGTCTTCAACACATTTCACCTGTCACTTTGCCCTTGGACAGGATGGGCACAGCACTGTGACCTGTGAACTCATCCCAGAGAAGATGTGTGTGAACTTGATCCTCTGTGAATCAGTCTAGTGGCAGAGGGCAACAGCAATCAGCAGTACTGGACAGAAGCTGGGAATGTCTGTGAGCTGTAGAGAAGCCACAATGTGAATGTCTCCATCATGCCTATTGGATGGCATAAAAGTGCCAGATAAGCAAACACCTGATCAGAAATTAGAAACCTGGGGCTGGAGAGATGGCTCAGCAGTTAAGGCCATTGGATACGCTTTCAGAGGACCTGGGTTCAATTCCCAACACCCATATGGAGGCTCACAACTGTCTGTAACTACAGTTAAGAGGATCTGACACCTTCTTCTGGCCTCTGGGATACTACATGCATGTAGTACACAGACATACATGTAGGCAAAAACACATAAAATACTAATGTGTAAAAATTAAGAAATTAGAAACCATGTAGAGCAATGAATGGTTCTCAATCTGTGGGTGACAACCCTTTGGGGAATCATATATCAGATATCCTGCATATCAGATATTTACATTACGATTGATAACTAGCAAAATTACAGTTATGAGGTAGCAATGAAATAAATAATTTTATGGTTGGAATCACCACAGCATGAGGAGCTGTATTAAAGGGTCGCAGCATTAGGGAGGGTGAATGGCCCTGTGCCAGAGAGAACCGCAAACGTGAGGAGGTCAGAACACGGAATGAGGAGAGATTCCAAGCACTGAGAATATCTATCCTGGAGGCAAGATGCTTCCGGATACAGGCATGACTCCCTGGGACAGATGAGTGGTCAGCACATGGGGTCCAGAGGCAGAAGCTGGCCTCAACCGAATGTTACAAGGAAGATTATTCTGGCTCAGTAGAATTAAAAACGTTTTGACAACTCAGGCTTAATAATAATCTCACACCAGCAGCTGTTTATTGAGTAGCTGTGATGTTGTGGACACTGAGTGAGGTCTTTTATATGTTTTATTAAATCTGCACTTTCAGTCAGAACAACAAATAGCTCTCATACTAAGCCCAGAGGATAACAGAAAGGAATCATCAAATAGAGTAAATTTCCAGTGCTCAGGCAGCCATGGAGTCTGGGGCTAGTGAGTAAACAGGGTTTTCAGGAGATTTCCGGAGGACACAAAGGAGGCGAGTGTGGACCAATGAATGCCCCAGAACAGAGGGCTTGGCCGGAAGGACACACTTGAGGGACTGCGGCAGCGGGGGTGGGGGGGGTGGGGGGGTGGGGGGGTGGGTGTGGGTGGGTGGGGGTCCCCCATGGGCACTCAGAGATGATTCAAGCTCAGAATTAGCAGGAAAGAGATTAGGAGAGAGATGTGGAACCTAATCACTGAACAGCCCAGCCACTCACTCAAGCACATTTCTGCTCTCTGCCTTTATGGGGACACGTCAGCTGGCAGCAGCCACGGACCTCAGTTTTGGGCTTTGCTGCTGATCGGGTAAATCTCCTATCTTGTAAAGAGAGCAGTGGTGCTCTTGTGTGGTTCCCACACACCATATGTGGTCACCTTTCTTCTAACATGCTCTGTACATGTGTAAACAGCTCCCAGCCAGCCCTGAGCACGGGGGAAAAACATTGCTAGAGAAATGATGGAGGACACCCATGTCAGTTGTCCCCCAAATAGCCTTCTCCTTTCTTTCCTTAACACACAGGATCATAGGCATTTTGAGGAGCAATACCCGATTAACAGAGAAAGAAGGACCAATATCAGAAAGCAAAGTAAAGAATGAACCAAAGGGTCTGGAAGGATGGCTGCAAGCCTGAGGACCTGAGTTCAGTACTCAGAACCAATGCCCAAAAGAGCCAGGCATGGTGAGGCAGAGACAGGCAGATCCCTGGGTGTTGCTGGCCAGCCATCATGGTCTCTGTGAGGTTCTGGCCAGTGAGAGACCCTATTTCAAAGCTCAGGTGGATGGTACCTGAGGAATGACATCCAAAGCTGTCCTTTAGTTTTTGTGTGCACCCACAGATAGGTGAATGCACACATGAATACACACATGCACATAAACAAAACAACTGTTCAAAGTTCAAAACAAAAAGTTAAAAAGAAAATCTAGTACCACAGGAAACATATCTGGGATGAGAGAAAAAAACTTAAAACTATTTTTATTAGAATCTCAGAAATCTGAAGTGAGATTGCTGTCTGTGGAACATGAGCAGGCTGCATTAAAAATAGGATATTCACAAAATAATTGCTTAGGAATTAGAATGTAATTTCTGCTATAAAAATTTAATAGCTGCACTAGATAATAGAATTAAGGAAAACTGTCAAGAGCATGAGCAAAAGAAAGTAGTTATAGAGAGAAGGCATGACAGGCCAATGGGGTCTCAGCATCTGCCCAGGAAAGCGTGCTAGGTAATAAAAAGGGCACATATCAAGGTGATTAAAAAATAGAAAAGAAAAGAAAAAAGCACTTGTATTTTTGGTATAAAGTGTCTTTATCAGAAGCTATACAAGTAGGGGGCCAGGGGATGACTGGGTGAGCAAAGTGCTTACTTCACAAGCATGTGGGCCGGAATCAAGATCCCCACCCCCACCCTCCAGCCAGAATAACCCAGCACTGGGTGGGCAGAGACAGGTGGGCAGCGTGGGGGCTCACTGGCCAGCTAAGCCAGCCAAAATGACAAGACCCAGGTTCAGTGAGAGACCATGTCTAAAAACTAAGGTAAAGAGTGATTGAGGGAGACATTCAGCATTAACCTCAGACCTCCCCATGCATATCCATGTGTGGATGAGTGTACCTCTCCCACATGTATATAGCACACATATGCACCTAAACATGGAAATAAATGAAGAAATATACAGATTCAGCTATGCAAATTCCCACCACTCCACTCCTTCCACAAGGGAAAACAAGAGCTTCCATAAAGAGAAAAATAAAGCTCATACAGAACAACACCCCTGCCCCCCCCCAATACACACACACAAAGGGCATGCCTTGAGCTGGTGGGACCGTGGAGCCACTGATGGAACCTAGCTACAGCACAGCAATCCCTTGGAAGTGCTAAGAAAAGGACCTGAGCTGCTACCCTCCCCTGCTGACCATCCCAACACGGGCTTAGAGATAAGCAGGAGGCTGCAGAGCATCTAAGTCCCTCCACACAGGTGAAAGCGACAACTGAGCAATAAAGAGGGCCAGATGGAGCCAAGGCCAGCATCACACTCACGCAGAATACAGGTTTGGGGTCTTCCCAGTTCCCCAGGGAACTGTTCTACCTGGCTCAGGTAGCACTCTATTCAAGAAACACTACTGATGTTCCTGCCCTCTTCCCTTCTCTAGTGTCTTTCCCAGAAGCCCACTCAGAACAAAGGAGTGGTCATAAGTACAGCATGTTCCAGAATGTTCCCTGAAGGGCTGGGTGAACTTGAGCTGAGGCTCCCATATGTGCCTGCTCTCCAACGTGTGTATGGCTCTTCCCTAAGCCAGCTCCACCTCAACACAGTAAGACAAGGGCTTGTTTGAGGATGCTCATGAGTTAGAGATGAGCTCCCACTGTCTTTCCAAAACAAGATAAATTGGGGATTTACTTAGATATTGAAAATTAAACCTAGAAAAGAATTTAAGAAAAAAATAGAATTATTCCAAGAAAGAAATGAAAAGGCCAGCCAGAAGAAGTTACATGGGAAGCTTTTGAACAACTGGTCCAAGATAGAACTTAAATAAAAAGACTCCAAGAAGCAAGTGGTTTTTACTCAACAAGTGGTACTGAAGCCTTGGAAGCATCTAGTCATTGGATGAGGAGGCCACATTTTTCTCTCAATAAGACAAAAAGAAAGATTCTTTAAAAACCATGGAAAACACATACAAGCAAGACCCACGCAAAGGAGTAGCAAAAACAAAACAAAACAAAACAAAAACAAAAAAACAAAACAAAACAAAACCATTGTGCTTCTGAGAAGGTGAGGTTCAAGAGAGTGCATTTGGCTGGAGTGTGTGAGAAATCTGTGAACCACACAAGGCTAGCAGCGGCATAGGATTTCCTAAGTATTTGTCTTATAATAAGCTTTATGTAACTGTAACATTGGCAGAGATATTTTGTTTTGGAATCAATCTGTAGACAAAACAGGAGAGACTTCATTCTAAGTGTAGGAAGGGGCCAAGGAGATGTCAGCAGGTAAAGTGTCTGCTTCACAAATTTTGAGTTAGGAAGTCAGGTGGGTGTGAGAGCAGCCTGTAACCCCTGTGGTCCAGTGGAGACAGGGAATTATCCAGAGCAAGTAAGAAGACCAGACCAGCTCAGAGGAAGAGTGAGAGACCTTGCCTCAATACATAGTGTGGAGAGTGACAAGGAAGACACCCAAGGTCAACCTTAGGACACACACAGACACACACATACACACAGAGACACACACATACACACACAGACACACACACAGCAAGCATATGTGCATACACTATACACAGTGATACACACAAAACTAATAATAAAAGTACAGACAGAATTCAAGTGGTACAATCTTATAAAAATGATTACTACAATTGATAAGAGTAGAGGCAGGAGATGGGATGGTGGTCGGCCCTGAAGTCTCATTTGCCCAGGAACTGCCAGGTGCATTGGTGCAGAACTAACATCTGAGTGTGCTAGTTTATTCTGCAGTTACTAAGTGCATTGCATACTCTCACCATGAGCCAGGTCCTGAGCGAGATCCTGCGTCAGACAAACATGCTTTCCCACCCTGAGCAAGATCATAGGAGCATAGTGGGAACAGTACCAGAGGCCAAAGCTAACCCTCTTTGGCAGAAAGAAGCCAGGGAATTCTCACTGCAACTGAAAGAACCACAGAGAGAACTGATATAGAAATACAGCATAAATGTTTTACATTGCTATAGATTTTAGTTTATTACAAATTTAAAGTTAATTTTCTTATACTGTATATATATTTCTACTCTCATTTAAGGTGTTATGTTTATATAATTCATTTAGATTGTAACGGATAATTAAAAAATACAGATTAATAATTAGTCTTCTATGATAGTCAAACTTATAGTCGTGTTAAGTTTTCTAGGTATACATAGATATAATTCAATTAGTTAGGTAATCTTCAAATACTTCAAAGACTTACAGAATATGGCATTTAAAATGTTTTAAAAACTTAAGACTTTTCTGGACAACGAGACACGTCTGCTTCTGACAGCACCAATTACTTCAAAGATGATGATGGGCATTGAAGAAACTCATTATGGAATTTGCTTTCTTTGTGGCAAAAGTTAGCCACTGGGCAAACTTTTTGACTGATTGACAGTATGTTGTATAAACTGGACATGCAGGATCCGTAGGAAGGTGACCACTGAACTTTGTAAGGTGAGATGGTCCTTCAGGTTTTTGCTTCACAGAAGAAACTGCCAGACACTCTACAGGACACAGAGAGAAGTGACTGAGAGACTCTAGGCATATAGGCTGAAGACTGATGCCCCAGTGTTGCAGAGGAATATTGGGTGACTGTCCAGGCAGTCAGCTGTTTCTGTCATTCTAGATTTTTGGAAGTTGCTTATAATGCTCTTCCTTTTTACTTAGGTAATATTATATCCTTCTGAGGTCTTTGATGTAGTTGAAGAGTAGGTAGTTATAATTTTCCTTGGTTATGATAAAAGATAAATCAGATATGAAACTTTAGATTCATAAATATAAGATAGATAGAATATTTTCTTTAATTTTGTCAAACACAAATAGACTAAATATTGTAACTGTAATTCTTGCTTGATAACTGTTCTATTATATGTAATTTTACTATGTTAAACTTAAAACCTTCCTTTTTGATTAGACAGAAAAGGGGAAGTGCTGTGGGATGTCATTCTGTATGCTGTGAATATGTATTGTTCTGATTGGTTGATAAATAAAATGCTGATTGACCAGTAGCCAGGCAGGAAGTATAGGCAGGGTAAGTAGGCAATAAGAATTCTGGGAAGAGGAAGGCTGAGTCAGGAGTCACCAGCCAGACACAGAAGAAGCAAGATGACAAGGCAGAACTGAGAAAAGATACCAAGCCAATGGCTAAACATAAATAAGAATTATGGGTTAACTTAAGTGTGAGAGCTAGTCAGTAACAAGTCTGAGCTAATGGCCGAGCAGTTATAATTAATATAAGCCTCTATATGTTTACTTGGGGGACACGAGTGGGAGAGATTTGTCCCGACCAACAGCCAGCTGGGACACAGGAAAACTTCCAACTACAGAGAACTAAGACAAGAAATGGTATTAGAAATGGAAAGTTCTTGGGACTGTTATGCCCAGATCATGGGGACTCCTAAAAGACCACCATAGAGACTGGATCTGTAAAAGCAAAGAGCCTTTATTTCAAGCTTGGAGCTTAGTCTCTCTGTTCAACGCAGCAGTGAGAGCAGAGAGCCCTGAGCCCAGGCAGGGTAGGGTTTTTATCATAGCAGAGATTGGGATGAGGGGATTTCCAGGGTTCAGGACCCTGATTGGTTGACATTTGTCTAGGGGTATAGGGAATGTTTGGAATGTTTCCTCTTAGACTCAGGCCTTCCCTGGGTGGGGTCAGCTCATGGCTTCTCCTGGATCTGGGTATTGCCTGACAGTAAGCCTGTCACAGAAGCCTGTCATGGCAGCTGTGTGGTCAAGCTGTTTTGCCTCTCCCCCAAAACCAGGAAGTTTCATTGTTCACTCAGAAAAATTTAAGATTCAAGTCCCTTATCTATATCCCACCCCACACTCTCAGAGGCTCAGGGACCATTGTCAGAGAGCAGGTGAAAAAATTGTAAGAGCCAGAGGTCAGGGAGGACCAGTACATACAGCGCCTACTCGACAGGACAGGCTCTCTGCACTCATGAACACACAGCCTGTTGACAATCCAGCATGGGGTATGGAGGAGCTCAAGAGCCCCCACTCCCAGCTGAGGGGCTATTGAGAACTGATGGCTTCTGGAAGAGGGGGAGTCAGATTTCTTCAAGGATATGACCCCTGGTAAATGGACCACACTCTGGGGGATGACCCTATACCCATGAGTATATGAGCCAAGTACAAATTGGTCTTGGTGAATTTTTTTTAAGAGGGGAGGGCTGGAGGGGCCCCTGGCAGTGAGATCAGGGTCTATTCCTGGTGCACGAGCTGGCTTTCTGGAGCCCATTACCTATGATGAAACACCTTGCTCACCCTTGATGCAGAGGGGAGGGGCTTGGTCCTACCTCAACTGAATGTACCAGGCTTTGCTGACTCCTCATGGGAGGCCTTACCCTTTTGGAGGAGGGTATGGGGAGGGTCAGGGGGGAGACTGGGGGGAAGTGGGAGGAGGGATGAGAAGGGGATCTGTGGTTGATATTTAAAATAAATAAAAAAATTTAAATAAAAAAGGAAAAAAGAACAAAGAGATCACACACACACACACACACACACACACACACACACACACACACACAAAGAGGAAAGGGCTGGAAAGATGGCTCAGCAGTTTGGAGCACTGGATGTTTTTCCAGAGACCCAGGTTTAATTCTCAGCACCCACGTGGTTGCTTACAACCATTCACAACTCCTATTCTAGGGGATTCGGCCTCTACTTCTGAACTCTGAGGGCACCAGGTATTCACGTGGTGTACATATAAACATACAGGCAAGGCATTCATACACGTAAGATGAAAAACTATTTTAAAGAGGGTATGAAGTTGGGAGGGGATTGAGGGTGGTTCTGGGATTTAGGAGGAGGAACGGGAGGTGAATATGATCAAAACTTATTGTGTGTATGCACAACATTCTCAAAAAACAAACTAGTATATTTAAAAAAAAAAACCTATTCTCAAAAAACAAACTAGTATATTTTAAAAAAAAAAAACCTAGTATCTTAACTCAATTTATACTATTAGGAACTTTTCCATGGGGTCAAGCAGAGGGATCAGGGTTTGAAAAGAGTCAGTTTCAGGGGGATTCAGGGCTGAGGGACCTAGGAGTCCTGGGGTGGGCCAGGAAGGGACTCCACAGACAGGACAAATAAGCTCAGGGGCAGTGAGGGGCGGGCTGAGAGGAATGGAGGGTCAGCTTCGGTGGCCGACTCGGCACAATGTAGAATTACTTGGGAAAGGAGTCTCAGTGAAGGATGTAAAATGAGGCTGGTTCCTGGCCTGTCTGTGAGGGATCTTAATTAGTCTGATTGTGATAGGAAGACCCACTCTGAATGGGGTCAGCACCATTTCCTGGGCGGGCTCTGGACAGCACAAAAGGAGAAAGCCAGATGGGAACACATGCATATTAACCCACTGCTCTCTGCTCTTGACCAGGGATGCTGAATCTGTTCTCTCAGGCTCCTGCCGCTGTCACTGCCTGCCATGATGGACTGTGACCACGAACTGAAGCTTTTGTCCAGGATTTATTGTAGCAATAAGATCCCCCAAGCAGGGCTAGGAACCAAGGGCCAGGAGACCGATGTTTCAGACAATGAGGCTGCAGTGGATTAAGGGCACTTCAGGGAGGCTTCTCAGGCAGGGGGCTCTGCTCCCTGGCCCATGGAGTATGTGGGGTATCTGCCCCCACTTTACCCTGGGTACTCTTGAGGAGAGGGGAATAAGAAAATATTAGATAGAGGACCTAGTTGACAGAAGAAAGACAGAAACACAGGATAGCTTTGGGAGGACTTGGGTCGATACCCAACGGCTCAGAACTTTATTCCAAAGGGCTTTTTATAACAATGCCAAGGGGTGAGGCAAAAGACCTCCCCCTTGCTAGAAAGAGCCAAATGCAGACCCTTCCAAACACTTGGTAACCACACCCGTGGTCAAATCATCTCCTTATGTAGCCTTAGTTTTCTGGGTAAAGCAAGCTCAGATTCTCTGACCTTGAGTAATTTGGGCCTCCACAGGAGCATGCTGAATCTGACCTTTGAGCAGGAAACCATAAAAGCACCCCACTGACCTATGACTGCTTCTTGGAAACCTCTGCTGTCCATCATCTTTGAAGCTGTAACACTCCGGGGGTCATTTCTGCCCTTAGGGGCAGCTCTGGTCCACAGCTCCTGCAAACTGAAGGGGAAATGTTTTCCAGACTTTCCCGTCTGAAGCAGGAACCTCCCCACTCTCCCCAGAAAGCCTCTGAGCTGCCATAGTGGCCCACACCTGCCATCCTGGCTGATGCTTAGGAGGTGGAGACAGGAGGATCAGGAGTTCAAGGGCATGCTATGCTACATAGCAAGTTCAAAGCCAGCCTAGACTACATGAAACTATTTGAGAACAGCAAACAAAGGAGCTCAGCTGTTCAGCACCCTTGTAGGACTGATTGCCCCCTTCCCTGCTCAGGTGGTAGAGTGCCTGCCTGGCATGCGTGAAGCCCTGGCTTTGATCCCCAGCACCACATCAATCAAGTGGGCTACCTGCAAAGAGGAAAAAAGAATTAACAAGAATATTAACAAGCATCTCACTGTGTTGTGATGGGGAATTATGACACAGGAAGTACCTGACAGCATGGGGCACACGGTACAGAAGTACATAGGTGTGATTCCCAGTAGAGGCATAGTTGGATGAAACAGTTTGCCTTTGTTTCCCAGCAGAAAAGGCTGAAACTCCAAGAACCAGCTGTCCCCACGGTGTTCAGTCCGGCGGGGTGTCTTGTCAACAGCTGTGTGTGCTCAGCAGACAGTGGCTTTCAGGGAGGTGACTCTCCTTTCCGTTACAAGACAGTTCATTGCAAGAACTTGGAGTCTCTTGGGGGCTCCTCTTCTAGCCTCCCCCAGTCATGTTCTAGTCTCTGTGCAGGCAGATGCCAGAGGCCGCTAGGTCCACATCATAATGGCTTTCTATCTAGCTCCAGGCTAGTTCCCCACACTACTTCATAGCCCCTCGCCAGCCCAGCAGAACCTGCACTCCCCCCCCACCACACACACACACACACACACACACACACACACACACAAAAGCAAGAACTCCAGCTGCTGCTTCTGCCTTCCTGCCCTGGGGTCACCTCCCCCCGCCCCAAGGCTTGTAGAGACCGCAGTGTGAGAGCAGAGAAAGCCACAGCTCCTCACCAGAATCCTGAGATGCTCGGGATAGAAGACACTAGGAAGCCTGCCTCTTCCTTTTTCTCTATTCTTGTGGCAGTCTATTTTTAGAGATGCCAAGATTTCAAAGACATGCTTTGGCTAATAATGCTGACAGTTTAAACACCACACAGTGGTTAAGATGAGATTTGAATTTGGACAGAACTTGATGTTAATTTGCTTCCACAACTTATCAGTTATGTGACCCCAGCTACTTAAATCTGTCTCTTCTAAAGTTTGTCAATTAGGTTACATCTAGAGATAGGTAATCGATGTTGTTGGCATAGGTTGTACTAACTATTAAATGTAATGATATTTGTGACATTTCTAGCAAAATACTAGACTTTAAAGTAGTGTTTAATAAACTATAGTCATTATTAGCAGTAAAATTTATACATTTCCAAGTTGCTTGTGAAATTATGAAATTATTTTTAAAGCCACGCTTTCAAAATTATAAAATTGATAGAATGTATCTACTGTCATTTCCAGGGTGTAACTCATTTCCACTAGCCCGGACTTGCTTCCACAGCACAGATATTCTTATAGTACTAACTGTGTACCAAGGCACAGAGATAAACCTCCTCTCTGACCACGGCCTGGGGGCGGGGGTTGTTTCAAACTGCAGAGATTTCATTTATGGCCATGTTCAGCCTGAAGGGACTGTCAGCCCAACCTTACAGAGCCATAGAGATGCAGGAGTCTTCTTCATATACCCAGAAGCCAGGAGGACAGTTTTTAACTTGCTGAGAACTCCACAATAAATTACGCTTAGGCTCACAACCTCATCTAGGGGTTTTGAGATCATCCTACTGGGAAGCTCAAAAGAGCTTCTAGAGAACTCCCCACAAAGCTCACACTTCCTGGGATGCACCAAATCAACAGTCCCGAGATCCTGCTTCTCATCCTTCCCGCCATCGGATGTGAGCAGAGTGGGGTTGATGCAGGCTGACCTGCCCTGTTGAGCTAGAGGATGTGAGCAGCATAGAGGCCCTGGAGCCAGGCATCATCAACCTCAGTGTGTTCCTACAGAGCTGCCCTGGCAGGAGAGCAGGGACAGAGAAAGCTACACAAAGATGAACACATGGAAGAGGCCAGGAGCCTGGAAGCCTGCAGGAGAAAAGCCCTCCATACAAGACTGGGAGAGGCAGGTACCAGGTAGAGGTCTATCAACAGTCACTGCATGGCTGGATGCTTTTTATGCTCTTCCTCAGCTTACTAGCCCACTCCCATTCTTACGCAATGTTTTCGTCTTGTTAATAAACTGTCTCCACTTCTAACCATGGTGTGCTCTTTTGTCATGTGACTCAAGAGCCAAGAATGGGGTGCCCTCTGAATGTAGTTTTCAGCTCAGCACTAAGCTGCTTTCCTTTTCTTTTTTCTTTTCTTTTCTTTTTTTTTTTAATACTGGCTAAAAACTATACATGCTTTCCTAGACGTGCTGGGCATTCTCGATGTCTCTCTGACCCCCATGCCTAACTGAAAAGGCAGGGTTTTTCCTCCATCTCCATCCCCCTAGCAGCTTCAGGGATTTTTAGCTTGCCTTTGTTATTGTTTTTCTCTCAAACTTTGATAAAGTTGTTTTTGAGTTTCCATCTGAGTCTACTTTATAAATTCTTTTACTAATAACAAGAAGGAGGTCTGTCCACAACACCAGGTCGTTTCTACACATTTTCTCGTTTATTCTCTATCAATTGCGGTCAGGCAGGTGGATTTTGCCACCAATTTACAGATGAAAACTTTTGAGGCCCAGAAGGGTAATTTATCAATGGTCAGACAGTCAAGGACAGACCCACACTAGAGCTTAAGCACCCAAATTTATCAATGGTCAGACAGTCAAGGACAGACCCACGCTAGAGCTTAAGCACCCAACCTCTGAGCCCACTGCTTCCTCCCTGGCCTATCACAACAAGCAATCTTTGAGATAATCTATCAGGGACGAGCCTTCCATGAACTGCAAACACACATATTATAGAGAAAGAGACCATGTTTATAAAACTGTTGGCTGACCTCTGATGCCTGTATTTTTTATAACTGCATGTGGAGAAGTCACCAAAGCACTTCATATTCCTACTGCAATTACACATTCATCCCTTTCTCATCCCCTCACCAACTCATATCCCTGTGACCTGTCATTGACATTTTGTGTTGCCTTTTGCCAAGGGAGAGGAAGCCATTAGAGAGCGTGCTAAAACCAATGACCAAAAAGTTACAGAGCATCACAAAGTCTGCAGGGCTGGCTACCTCAATGCAACTTTCTTCCCAAGGACAGATTACAAAAACACCGAAGATATCATAGCAAGTATTACGGGGGTGGGGTGTAGAGAATCAAGATAGAAACTGGGGAGGGGGTCCCTGCAAGCTTCATGACCTGCAGTGAAATGATCCAGGTGAAGTTAACAATGAAACTCGGGTCAGCAGAACTTGTCAGTGCTGGGTTAAAACCTCCAGAGTCTGACACCAAGTGATTTATTTCTTACACATTTCAACAATGAAGCATTGGAAAAATGTTTTCACATGACGACAATCACAGCAAAGCTTTAGGCATAGCTGCATCAAAACTCCCATGCAAAATACATCTCTTAAGCAAAGAACCTGTGACCTTTCCCACAATAATGGGCTCAATTGACTGAGAAACACTGCTCAGGAGTCTGCGCCTGGGGAGGGAGGGTTTGTAATAAGCATAATAGCAAATTCTCTTGCAAAGGGGGGCCTCTTTCATGAGGATGGGCTCTATTGACTGAGAGACACTGCTCAGGATTCCAGGGGATTCGGTAAAGTCTGGCTTTACAGATTAGCACACATCACCGGGTGTGAACATATCCTTCTGGATGGTGTCAGTTTCCTCTGTGGAAGACTCTGGTTTCTAGTGTTGTCTGTAACTCGTGCCCTCCACAGGAAACTGTGAATGACAGCCCGCATCCCAAGTCACACACAACAGGAATCAAGACAGGACACACCCTGGGTGGGAAGCCTCCCCGTTCACCCTCTCACGGTGATCATGAAGCAAGAGTGTCTGCCTCTTGTGACTCTCTGAGGGTCAGAGGAGCTGTGAGCCATGGGGAAAGGGATGACAAGGAAGTCATTGCTCACTAAAGTTCCAGGCCCACAATAAGCATTACTTTATCAAATCCTTAAAGGATCTTTTTAAAATTACATGTATCTGCTGGCCGGTGGTGGTGCACACCTTTAATCTCAGCACTCTAGAGGCAGAGCAAGGTGGATCTCTGCGAGTTCAAGGCCAGCCTGGGCTACAGAGTGAGTTCCAGGACAGGCTCCAAAGCTACACAGAGAAACTCTGTCTCAAAAAACTAAAAAAAAAAAAAGAAAAAAATTACATATATCTGTGTGTGTGTGTGTGTGTGTGTGTCTTTGTACATATCTGTGTATGTAAGCCTGCGCCTGAATGTGTGTCTATGTGTGTGTGTCTGTGTGCTTATATCTGTGTGTGTTTGTCTATGTACGTGTGTGTCTGTGGTTGTCTCTGTGTGTGTCTGTGTGATTGTGTGTCTATATGTGTGTTTGTGTCTCTGAATATGTGTGTATGTCTATGTATGTATATCTGTGTGTGTCTATGTCTATGTGTGTGTATGCTTGTGTATCTGTGTAGCTAGAGTTTTCCTGCCTGGCCCACAGTCAGGACAAATCTCTCTCACCTGCCAGTCCCACAGCCGCTCAGACCCAACCAAGTAAACACAGAGATTATATTGCTTACAAACTGTATGGCCGTGGCAGGCTTCTTGCTAACTGTTCTTACAGCTTAAATTAATCCATTTCTATAAATCTATACCTTGCCACATGGCTCGTGGCTTACTGGCATCTTCACATGCTGTTTGTCATCGTGGTGGCTGGCAGTGTCTCTGACTCAGCCTTCCACTTCCCAGAATTCTTCTCCTCCTTGTCCCACCTATACTTCCTCCTGCCTGACTACTGGCCAATCAGTGTTTTATTTACTAACCAATCAGAGCAACACATTTGCCATACAGAACATCCCACAGCACATCTGTGTGCATGTATGTGTGTATGTGTGTCTGTGTTTCTGTGTGCGTCTGTTGCCTGTGTGTATATATATACCCATGTGTAAGTGCACGAATACCACAGCACACAACATGGAAGTCAGAGGGTAACCTTCAGAAGTCACACCTTCTCTTCTTCCATGGGGGCCCTGGGGATCCAACTCAGGTTGTCAAGACTGGTGGCAAGCGTCTTTGCCTTCTAAACCAAATCCGTGCCCTTGAGGTTAAGTGGATTTTTAAGGCCAATATAATTAACTAAACACTACAGGTGAAGACACCAAGCTCAGAAAGGTCTCATAAATTTCCCAATACCACAAGTGGCAGACATGGAATCCAAATCCAGTTTGTGATACCAACACAGCCCAGGCTGGTGCCACTCACAGAACTGACGTGTGGGCTGAAGGCTGGGCTTACACTGAGCAGCATTTGTGTTCTTTAGCTGGAATCAGTGTGTTGGGGTAGATGACTGGACTTGTCAGTCATGCAGGTAATTCTCCATACAAGATCATACCATCTGCAGAGTTACAACCAAGGGCAGTCCAGGTAATTCTCCATACTAGATCATATCATCTGCAGAATTATAACCAAGGGCAGTCCGGGTAATTCTCCATACTAGATCATACCGTCTGCAGAGTTATAACCAAGGGCAGTCCGGGTAATTCTCCATACAAGATCATACCATCTGCAGAGTTATAACTAAGGGCAGTCTGGGTAATTCTCCATACTAGATCATACCATCTGCAGAATTATAACCAAGGGCAGTCCGGGTAATTCTCCATACAAGATCATACTGTCTGCAAGAGTTATAACCAAGGGCAGTCGGGGTCATACAATAGCAAAGCACATGGTAGCTGCCACGACACCTCTATGTTTAACTGTTGACAACATTTCCTTCATCCCTTGTGCCGGGTAGGTTGTCTCTTCCTCCTTGGTAGCTGGAAAATTAGTGAGAAAAGGTATCTGAGTGTACCAATTGCTGTAGCTGTTTCAACTCAAATTCACCATGTTCTCTGCCCAGCTGACCTGTGCCCTCCTACTCCAAGCTGGCCAGATTGGTTTCTAGAGTTCTTCCACTTTCCATCCATCCAGATGAGAAGCTCCTGTGCCACACTGTCACTCCTGATGTGTGTGTAAAGCTGTATCCTGCACACAGTCTCACCACATCCAAAAGCTTTGCCACACAGGCAAACAGCTTAAGCCAGTGTGAACATCAACACCAAAGCCCAGGGGGTCTTCTTACTCTCCATCCTCACCTAGAGATTATCTTCCTCTTGAAACATAATCCAAGTGTGTCCACCAAGGAAATTAAGTCCTCAGCCCATGGATGTTCTACTCCGTGACAGTCCTGCAGGCTTTCTGGAAGCAGAGCCAAGTACTGTCACCTCTGCTTCTCCCTAGGACAGTGCCAGGGTCTGCTTTGTCCATGATGGGCAGGGTGGGGGTACTGCTATACCTCCACGGAAATCTGAGGCCAGCCATGGAGCAAGGCTTGTGGACACATGGCTTTCGGAGAAAAATCACGGAGCATCCCTGAAAGTTCAGCTCAGATGAAGAAGCACATTTGGGGTATGTGGGTCAACGATGGTGAAAGGTTGGTATAGGGCCGACAGACCTGTGTGATGTGGATGTGGATGAAGTAAGACAAAACGGTGGAAAGGGGTGGACTGCTTAGCTTGTCCCAGCACCTCTAGTCTACCTAACTGTTCGTTCATTCACTTATCGATTCTCTTGTGAGCGCCCTCCCACACACATCCACTCATCCTTTCCTTCATTCCACAGTCAGCATTATCATCTCTCGGGAGAATCTGAGGAAGACCCATGATGTGCCTCTCTGTCCTAGTGAGAGCTAAGGAATACATAAAAGCCATGTCTGTCAGCTGCTCCCTTCTTTCTTTCCTATATAAACCCAGAAAGTATTCAGTTTATAACTTGCTTGAGCTTCACTCATCTATTCTGAGTCCCATTTGAAATAATGATGGTCATTGATAACACTTACTGAGCCTTTTCAAATGTTAAGCAGTGCCTAATATCTTAAATCATTTTACTCCTGTCTTGTAAGAATATGGAACGAGCAGACAGGCCCTGTTAATGCACTCTTTCTTTTCATATGAGAAATCTTAGACATAGGGGCTTGGCTTCTGCAAACTGCCTGACATCACAGGGCGACTGTGAGAGAGGGCTGAGATTTGGATACAGGTCTGTGGATCCAACGTCCCCTTCTTAGCGACTGCACTCCCTACATAATGAGGAGGCGTTGGCCGTAGAGAACATGAAATGTGGACAATGCTCTTCGCTGGCTCTGATGATGGGATTTTAAACCTCCTAGAGCGGTCTCTAATGGAAACTGCTGAAGTCATTCATTTCTCACCACAGTCATTAACGGCCATTCTCAAAGTCAGCTCTGCTCAGTCCCTGCTGGCAGGGAAGAAACGCATTTTGTCCAGAGGAGATGAAGGTAGAATCCTATGAGAACTGTGGGAAATTGGATGTTCTGGGAATAAAATCCTTTTATTTTCTTGTCTCTGGTAGCTTTTGTAAGGAGAGGGAGGGCTGAGCCAGTGCTCAGAAAGAAGCTGGGGTTTGCGGAAATGGAGGAGATGCTGAGCAAGAGGGCTGAGAAACAAGAAGGAAACTGGCAAGGATGGAGTAGGGAGGGGCTGCTGTGTGCACGGCCGTGAGAGGAAACCAGAAAAGGCAAACAGCTAAAGCTGCCTGCTGTGGAGTAAGAAGTAAGACGTCCACTGCGTGGGCTTGGAAGAAAGGCAAGTATATGGACTTGTTCACATCTCGCCCCCTTTACCCTCTCCTCTTTTTTCCTTTTTCTTCTTTTCTCTTTTCTCTTGCTCTCTGACCTCTCCTTCCCCTCTCTGCTCTGGACATGTTTTTAATATGATTTTACTCTGAAGTATACTGTAGTTTGAAGATTAGCATAATAAGTGGAGGAGCAAACATATCCCTGCTGAGTACCCTCATGGAGGATCAACAGCCCCTGGATGCCATGAATGCCACCCCTCCCATGACAGGGAGGCTTATGAGATGCATTGCATATGTGTGCCCAGGCAGAGTAACTGAAACACGGGGTGAAGAGAGGAAGAGAAGAGGAGAGATGGGCAAATGTCCTAATTACTATTGCTGTGAAGAGACATCATGACCAAGGCACCTACTATAGAAGGAAACATTTAGTTGGGGCTGGATTACAGTTTCAGAAGTTTAGTCCATCGTCATCATGGCAGAGAACATGGTGGTGTGCGGGCAGGCACTAGAGCAGTAGCTGAGAACTACATGCTGACCTTAGGCAGAGAGGGACTCCGGGCTTGGCCTGGGCTTTGGAAACCTCAAAGCTCATCCCCAGTGACATGCTTCCTCCAACAAGGCCGCACCTCTTAGTCCTTCTAATCCTTTCAAATAGTGCCACTCCACGGTGACTAAGCATTCACATATATGAGCCTATTGGGGCCATTCTTACTCAGATCACCACCATAAAGAGGGAGGAACGGAGGGAAAGCAGATTTAAGTGCCATAGCTGATAAGCTACTGAGGCCAATTTTAAGTACAGCATACAGCACACCATCCTGAAAAGCATTTATAAATAAGTCACTCAGTAAATATAGTTAAGCCACCACAAATCGGACAGGCATGCCTGTCTAACCAACAAGTTCATGCCACACCCTCCATACTAGTGATTAAGCCATGTGCGACCATGTGTTGGGTAATATTATGGGAAAAGCCACAAGGCTGCCTGGAGGAGCGGAGCCCTGGGGCTTCCATTGCAACCCACCCAGAGCATCTGTGTATGTGCTAAGCTTTGGGCTTCCCCTGAGATTTCATGTGAAGAACAGGGACAGCTCTGAGAGAGTGTTATGTTCCATTTGCCCCCCTTGCTACCATGCTGCCCCCTAAGTCTCTAAAATTTATGAGCTAGTTAAAAATCAATAGACATATTAAAATAAGATTGGGATTGATATTAAGTGTCTGAGTCCCAGGAACAGTCCACATCGCCTAGAAAACTACAGTGCACTGTGCTGGTGAATGCTGGGTTAACAGTATTGTTAGCTTATGTTCTCTGCACTTCCCCCTCATTCATGCTGCATGATGCTCCACATCCTGTCTGTGAGAATCAGCTCACTATCCCAGATGTTGTTCCCTTAATCCTGTGGTTTTTGCTCATGTCTGGTTTCCTACTCAGAGTGGCCATGCCAGTTTGCATCAGTACAAATTTCCTGCACTCAGCAAATGTGGCTCCCCTGGATGACACAGTGGGACCTCTATCATCTGGCCTGCCTTTCTGGTGGGTTTGCTGGGTTACTCTGCCAGCTCCTGCTTCATAACCCTGGATGAGGTGCAACCCTGGGTCTCTGTCCATGGTCCTGAATCAACAAAGCCCCACAATGGCTTCTAGCTCACACATAGCAAATGGAACAAAGACTGTCTCAATTCAAATACCTGATCCCATAGGCCTCTGTGGTTCTTTGCCGCTTCTGAGAAAGGGACCTGTGGGGTCCTCAAAAAAGGAAAATGGGGACATGTCACCTCCTTGCCCAACCCACTTACTGCATCTGTGTCTCCTCTATATGCCCCCTAGTGTGTGCATGTGGGTGCATGTTTCATATGTGTGCACATGTGTATGAATGTCAGAAGACATCCTCAGGTCTCATTCTTCCAATTCCACCTTTTTGTTTGAGGCAGGATATCTCCTTGGCTGGGAAGTTTATCAAGAAAGCTAGGCTAGGCAGCCAGTGAGCTCCAGGGATATGCCAGCCTCCACCCCACATCTTGCCATTGTTGAGAGCACAAGCGCATGCCATCTCGTAGATTACAGAGATCCAAATTTGAGTCCTCATGCAAGTGATTTACAACTGAGCCATCTCCCCAGCCCATGCGTCTCTCTTGTCACTGATGGCCTACAGTGTTAGGTCATGACTTCTAATCACCCTGGTGAGGGATTGTGCTTCATCTTGTCCAGCTCTCTGGTTCTTAATATACTGGGCACAGGGTTTTATATGTAATAAATTCTAGAATGGTCTTCTCTTAGACCATCACAGAGTTCAGTCCTGTTGATCTTATGTGTAAAAATCTCCTCCCCAGAGAGACCTTATAACCCCCAAATGGAATCAGCTGCAACACAATGACATCATGACATCAATGTCTTAGGGTTTCTATTGCTGTGAAGAGACACCGTGACCATGGAAACACTTATAAAGGTAAACATTTAATGGAGTGGCTTACAGTTCAGAGGTTTAGTCCATTATCATCATGGTGGGGCATGGCAGTGTGCAGGCAGACATGGTGCTGGAGAAGGAGCTGAGAGTTCTATGTCTTGCCCAGGCAACAGGAAGTGAACTAAGACATTGAGTGTGGCTTGAGCATATATGAGACCTCAAAGCCCACCTCCACAGTGACACACTTCCTCCAATAAGGCCATCTACTCCAACAAAGCCACACCTCCTAGTAGCACCACTCCTTATGAGCTTATAGGGGCCAATTACATTCAAACTACCATAATCAACTATTTAATCTTTCTTTTTTCAGTGCTGGAAGGTGAACCCAGAACCTCATGCCTGTGAGGCAAGCTCTATAGCACTGAGGCACATCCCCAGCCTTTCAACTGCTTAACATGCCACTACACATCATTATTTTTCTGTTTATTGCAGACCTTATCTAAAACTCCTCCACCAGCACACACATGCAGTGGGCACAGGTGCTTTAGTGCCTAAGGCAGCACTTGCTGCATGGATAGAATTCATGTAATTTTAATAATAAACAATCCATGAGACAACTGTGGGCTGCATTTTTCCTGCCCCTTCTGGAGAGAAGTAGGGTACAAGAAGGACCAGTGAGAACATGGGCTGGGCAGGGGGAGAGAAGCAGAGGCACCATGCCTGCAGAACGACTGGGCTGAAGTCTCTGTGGACAATGGCAGCCAGTCCCAAAGGCAGCCATGGCACACTGGGCCCTGCTGCACCTGACTCTCAATAGGAGCTCTCAGTGCTAACAAGTAAACAACATGTTTCTTATTGAGTGGATGCTTCTTCGGGCCAAAGGAAAACAACTCTACATTATTGATATGACTACAAAAACCTAGCTTAGGAGGGGTCATAAGGACAAAGGCTGGGGTTCTAATAAGTAATCCCTTACACCGGCTCAGCTGGAAACTTCAGTCTATAAAGATGGGGGTGTATTATAAAGAAATCGTGTCCCAGGAAGTGATGGAGCAGAAAGGCCCATTTCCAATACCTGAGCTCAAATGGAGGCCTGGGCCAGGCAAAGTGGCAGTGATGTCCACAGAGAACGCCAGTGACTCGGTGGTCTCATTCTCTATCTGTCCCACTGTGGGAGTTGCTTGCCACTGGGTCCTATTACTGTTCAGATCAGGAAGGCAGAGCCTGAGAATTTTCAGAGAAGCAGGACATTGCTGCCTTTAACTCGGAACTGGCAGAAAATTATTTAAAGAGATAAGCTGGGAAGAAAATAAGAAATGTAAAACAAAAAGTCTACTAGGATTGAAATTATGAGTCTTGGGGTCTTCAGAATGGGGAGCAGAGCTAAAGAGCTTCTTACAAAGTTGGGGGGTTGGAGGGGGGAGGCCGACAATTGTTTTTCTGAGCATTTGTTTCAGTGAAATATTGAACAAAGCCTTCAGCCATTTTATTAGGAGACTACGGCGTCAACCTTGCAGAGTTTTGTTTCCTGGATGTGATTCCAAAACTAAAGGGAGACAGTTGAGCTACAAAATGCTTCAGAAGGAGAAGGATTCTGGGAGCCTCAGGCCAGAGCGGAGTGTGCAATAATGGACTCTGTAAATACTACTTTAAGGAGATCTTTCTCTAGCTGGAACTTCTACTTGAGTTCAGACGGTTTCTTTCTCTTTTGCCTCTTTGTCTTGATTCTCTCTCTTGATTTCCTTAGCTCCGCAGAGCAACAGCTTCATCCAACAGATGTCCCGCCCCTCTGGGTGTGAACGATCTCATGCGGGGCCATTAGACGCCACTTAAATGGGGCTTATTCCTCTGGCCAGCGGCAGCCTGCACTCTAAATTCCACAGACAATTGTCCACCAGGGAGAGAAAGAAAATCAGAGAAAGTTTGCCTATTAGTGAGCCTTTGAATACAAATCAAGAAATCCAACTAGGAATTTAGTGGGGAAAAGAATTCCTTGAAGTACTGGATGTCCCAGGAGAGGGTTGGGAAACCTGAGGTGATTCCGGGTGTTGGGAGGTGACACCAGGAGCCAAATGCCCTCGGAATCATGTTCTCCTGTCCCAAGGCACAAGAGCTGATACTTCTCGATCTTTCATTCTCTATTGGCATATTTCCTTTTGATACCAGGCAGACAGGAACGTATTTAATGAAAGGTAGTGTCAGCCAGGCGGTGGGTGTCAGTGCCAGTGTGAGTGTGAGTGTGAGTGTGTCAGTCAGTGTGAGTGTGAGTGTCAGTCAGTGTCAGTGTGAGTGTGAGTGTGAGTGTCAGTCAGTGTCAGTGTCAGTCAGTGTAAGTGTGAGTGTGAGTGTGAGTGTCAGTCAGTGTCAGTGTCAGTCAGTGTGAGTGTGAGTGTGAGTGTGTCAGTCAGTGTCAGTGTCAGTGTCAGCCAGTGTCAGTCAGTGTCAGTCAGTGTGAGTGTGAGTGTGAGTGTGAGTGTGAGTGTCAGTCAGTGTCAGTGTCAGTCAGTGCCAGTGTGAGTGTGAGTGTCAGTGTCAGTGTCAGTGTCCGGCAGTGTCACAGTCAGGCCGCCATCACTTTGCACAGCTGTGAAACCGTCAGCCCTGGTCTTCAGTGACACAGAAGTGGTTCCTATCGTTTCTAGCTGGAGGATCTGGTGAGTGTGAAGCATGGCCAGGTTTGGTTTGGGTTTTCCGAGTTTATGGTCGGCCATCTTCTCACTGTGTGCTCACACTGGGGTGCAGAGCAGCACCAGCCCTCACACAGGCTCCCGTTATGAGGCTCACCTCACAACCAGACCACCCCAGGCAGCCTCAGCGGGGACTCCAGCTCACTGTTCAGGAGAGCATCTGCCCCAGTGGACAGAACAGAAACTGAGCTGACTCATTGGTGTCCAAAGGCTCGCATTGGCCCTGATGGGCCCCGGCTTGTCCATGTAGCCAAACAGCATGGCGAGGGGTAGCATCTGAGGGAACAGAGCAGTTGGCCTCTGTGAAGGGCACTGAGGGGGAGAAACCTCCCAGGAAGGGCTTCCCTAAGCCCAAGCAGGGAGCAGGCAGACAGGTAAAGCAGCAGGGACCTGTCAAGCGGAGGACAGGAAGACAGAGCAGTGTGGTTCAAATCTTAGACGGTCTTTTAACAAAATCCCAGAGCCAGGTATCAGGGTGAACCCAAAAGATCAGAGCAGCAGAGCAGCAGCCACGAGTTCTTACCTCTAGGAATCCTCAGCCTAAAGAGAGTGAGTTCCTGTTTCCTCACAGTGTATATACCTTTCTCTGCCCAGACATCACTTCCTGGGGTTAAAGGCATGTGTGCTTCCCAAGCAAAGGCATGAGGTCTCACGTGCTGGGATTAAAGGTGAGTGCCACCACTGTCTGGCCTCTGTGTAATCTAGTGTCTGTCTGTCTGCTGATCGTTAGGCAAATTTGTTAAAGTACACAGGACATCACCACAGAGCAGGGAAGGGGACACCTGGCTATCCTACCGTCTTATACTGCAGACTAAGAAATCAAGGACGAAGGAGGTGTGAAGAGGGACACCTGGTTTTTCATCACAGGAGCGTGTGTCTTAATGGACTGTTAGAATCCTGGACTAATTCTCTTTCAAACACGCACCAGTAAGAGAGTATCCACTGGGAGGAAGGGCAAGGCATGGAGACTCTGTTGTATCAGTAACAGGGTAAAGGGAAGTTCCTTTAAAAATGTCATTCTCCAAGCTGTTAGACAAGGGCATGGAATCCCCCAAAGCTAGTTATAGTTATAGGCAGTTGTGAATCACTCAATGTGAGAAACACGGAAAAAACATGGAGGATGAAGGAAGGGGATGGCATACGTGGGATAACAAAAGATTTCTGACTTGCCACAGGCCTACTGAATCAGAACCCAAGGGGCAGAGCCCGGGAATCTGCATTCTAACAAAGCTCCCCAAATGCTAGAGACATTCCACAGGCTGGGTGCCCCATCTCCTGAGAGGTGGATGGCTTTTATGGTGGCAGAATTTGATAGGTAGATTTATGTATCACAAGAGCAATTGAAGAATCAAAGGATGGAAAATTACAGAGACTTACAGAGAAATGGGCAAGGGAAAGACTACAAAAGTCCAGTTTTGAAGAATAAACAAAGTATATGACTAATTTACAAAGTAGCAACAACAATGATCATAATAAGAGCAAATACACTGTCTCAGTCACAGCTCTATTGTTGTGAAGAGACACCATGACCATGGCAACTCTTACAAAGGACAACATTTAATTGGGCTGGCTCACAGTTTCAGCGGTTTAGTCCATTATCATCATGGTGGAGAGCATGATGGCATGCAGGCAGACATGGTGCTGGAGAAAGACCTGAGTGTTCTACATCTGGATCCACAGTCAGCAGGAATATAGAGACTCTGGGCTTGGCTTAGGCCCTTGAAAACCTCAAAGCCCACCTCCAATGACACACTTCCTCCAACAAGGCCACACCTCTCAGTCCTTCTCAAGTAGTGCCACTCCCTGACTCAGACATATGAGCCTATGGGGGCCATTCTTATTCAACCACCACATATATGATTTATTAAAAGCAACATGTCAGTTGCTTTTTGGTGTAGTTTTCATACATAAATAAATGGTTCACAAAATCTTTCCATGAACCCCCAAGGATCTTCTCATGAACCCAATGTGATGAATGAAATCACAGACTCCAGACTTGTGAGGAATTTGAATAATGGACATCATAAAAAATGGGCACTCTCAGGATCCATTATGGCCATGAAACAAGATTTAGGCTTGCAAGCATGTTCACAATAAACCATTTGGAAACACAGACACTTAATTTTAAAAACACTTATCAACTAAGGGGTTGCTTAATGAGCGGCTAGTGTGACCAGAGACCACATGACATTTGGCTTAGCCAAGTTCTTCCTTCTTGGCGATGGCTCCTGCTCCTGGCTGGGCTTCCTGCTAGCTAGTCACAGCAACATTGCTATCTCTGAATTATGCTTGTGCTCTTTGACCTTCGAAGCAGGTCCCTGAAAAATATCTTTTTTTTTTTCTTTTTCTGATTTTGCCTTTGTTTTCTCACACTTTCTCTCTGGACTGAGGCCTCTTAGGTAGTAGTTGACGGCAGGAATTGTGGCTCTGATAGCCTCCTGGGAAGGGGAGGGGAAGGGAGGCAGACAAGCAGCAGCCACAACAAAAGCCACAGAGTAAAGGGCTAAGGGGGAAGCCACAGGAGGAACTAGGGCCCCTAATGATTTCTGGGAACACCAGGAATTATGAGAGCTCCATGCCCGCTGAGCTCTAGCCCATTCCTTGCAAGGACCAGGGCTGGGCCTGGGGAGTTGGCTCAGCTGTCAGGAGTGCTTCCTGCTCTTTTAGAGGACCAGAATTCAGTTTGCAGCACCCACATTGGGTGGTTCACAACTGCCTGTAACTCCAGCTTCAGGGGATCCCACACCCTCACCTGCTTCAAAGGTCAAAGAGCACAAGCATAATTCATAGATAGCAATGTTGCCGTGACTAGCTAGCAGGAAGCCCAGCCAGGAGCAGGAGCCACCACCAAGCTGGAAGAACTTGGCTAAGCCAAATGTCACGTGGTCTCTGGTCAACACTAGCAGCTCATTAAGCATGTTTGCCTGATCTTGGCAGGCATGCCTATATGCATGCACACACACACGAAATTAAATTTTTAATTAAATAAATACAAAATAAGAAAGACCAGAGATGAGCCAATGCCTGCCCCCTGGTTTAACTGTGAACTTTTGTAAGAATGTGAGGGTGAAGACAAAAATTACAGATGATTGGGCTAAACATTGAATTCTTCAGCTCAGATGCAATCTGCAAAGACTGAAAATACCAAAGAGCGTATTTTGATTTATTTTTAGTTCTAGGTATTTAAGGAACTATTTCTCAGGTTGCTGGGTAGCTGACAAGATAATAGAAGGAAACATGTGAGGTCACACAAGACAAGAAAGCTGACAAGGGACACTTGCAATACTGTTTGGAAAAGTCATAAAGCAAATGGGTTCCAGCAGTCCACAGCAAGCAACAGCAAATCACGACGGGAGAGAAGACTCAGACCCCAGGTATATGTATGGGAAAAATTCATGAGTTTGTGAGCACACTAAGAAAGAGAGAGATGTGGTTCATTCGAATGAACATAAAACAAGGAAGTGACAGACACTTCAGGGAAGCAGACACTGGGCTCACCAGGTGGCAGCTTCAATCAATTTTAAATGTGCTCAAATAACTCGAGTAAACTACAGGGAAAGAACAGACCGAAGACAGGACACTGATATCCTTGCATGGAGAAGATCAGCAAGCTGAGGATCACCAGAAGGAGACAAAAAGCATAACAACTAAAGTTAAAATTTCACCAGACAAGTTCAGCAGCTTTCAAAGGCAAGTCAGCAACTTGAAGAAAGTTTTATTAAAATTTCCGGTAGAAAATAACAATACACACAAGTGCATGGAGCCAGGGGTGCCCACTGGACTTCAAGAAGCTTTCTAGAAAGAGAGAGAAAGGAAGAAAAGTATTTGAGCCGGGCGGTGGTGGCACATGCCTTTAATCCCAGCACTCGGGAGGCAGAGCCAGGCGGATCTCTGTGAGTTCGAGGCCAGCCTGGGCTACCAAGTGAGTTCCAGGAAAGGCGCAAAGCTACACAGAGAAACCCTGTCTCGAAAAACCAAAAAAAAAAGCAAAGTATTTGAAAAAAATCACAGTCCGATTTTACAAATATGATTGAAGATGATGAAACCACACATCCAAGTCCAGTGACTCACAATAGAATGCTCAAAGGCCTCTACACAGAGATGCAAGGCTGTCAAACTGTGAGAGAACAAGGACAGTCTTGGGAGGTGCTGGGGAGAGCCACTGGTCATGTACAAATTGTCCTCAGTAAATTCAACCGCGATTTCTCATCAGAAACCCTGGATTTCAGGCAGTGAACAATGTACTTAAAGCATTAAAAGAAAAAAAAAGGTAAGGGCCAGGGAGATGGCTTCTGAGAAGTAGCTGCTGTGTAAACGTGATGGCCAAGGCTTGGATCTTCAATGCCAGTATGACAGCTAGACACAGCAGCACAGGACTTAACCCCAGCATGGATGGGTGGAAACAGTAAGATCCTGGGGCTCAGTGACCCCCAGATTCTGTGAGAGACCATGTCTCAGAAACTAAGATGGGGAGCAATAGAGACAGCTGAAATCAACCCTGGCCTTCCACACACTCATGTACAGGACAGTGTACCCCAACAGAAACATGCACACACATAAACACAACCACATGCACAACCAATAATTCTTCCATGTTTTCAAAAATCACTTGTCAAAACATAAAGAAAAATTCAGGCGTTTCCAGGAAAACAAAAACCCAGAGTTCATGGCTCGTAGAGCTAGCTGCCTTCCAGAAGATGCTCAGGAGTACCTCCAAGGATGAACAGAGAGAAAATTAGAGAATAATTCAAAACCATGCAAGGAGATAACACTGGTCATGACAGTTTGACAGGTAAACATGAGAACTGGGTTATTGTATTTTGTGTTTGCAGCTTCTCTTTCTTTTCATATTTAATTTAAGATACAAATGATGAAAAACTGTAAATTCACGCCAATAGGCACATGCCATATGAAGATGTAATTCATGCCAACAGGAAGGGAGACATGGGACTGGACCTGAGCAGAGACTTGGTGGGTTTGGTTTGATTTTTGTTTTGAGATAGGATTTCATGTGTTCTAAGTTGGTCTTGAACTTGCTATGTAGCAAAGAATGCTCTTCAACTTCCCTTCTCCACCTCCTGGGGTACACAGGCCTGTATTACCACACTCGTTCACATGCTGCAGAGGATGAAAGCCAGGCTTTCTGGGGACCAGATAAGCACTGTGCCAACAGAGCTCCCTGCCCAGGCCCAGGAGCAGAGTTTCACATGCTGTTGAAACTAATTGTTATCACCCCAACTAAATTGTTAGAAATATAAGATGTCAACTTGAATCACCAAAGTAACTGCTAACCTTAACCTTAAAAAAAAAAAAAAGCTTAAAAACATACAGAGCAGGAGATAGAGAGAGTGAAATTGTTTAAAACATACAGAGCAGGAGACAGAGAGAGAGAGTGAAATTGTTTAAAACATACAGAGCAGGAGACAGAGAGAGAGTGAAATTGTTTAAAACATACAGAGCAGGAGACAGAGAGAGAGTAAAAATTTTAATGTTTAAATTTAATTTTTTAATTAAAAAATATTCAAAATGGAGAGATTCTCTGGCTATTCTGAAAACAGATCAAGAAATGCTTTACACTGGAAACTGACATGGAGCTACAGACAAAACAAGGACCCCTCTGAGCAGAACTTCATCCTGCAGGCGACTTTGTTAAATCAAAACTGTAATTTGGGGGTGCGGAGCTTGCTCAGTGGCAAAGGGTTTGCCATGTAAGCACGAGGACCAGAATGCAGATGGCTAGAGTCCCACATAAGTGCCACATAGGTCTTCTGCAATTCCAGTCTCCGAAGGAGAAGGTAGGGGACCTCCCGAGCACACTGGCCAGCAAGACTCGCCATATCAGGGAGCTCTGGTTTGATTGAGAATCCTGGCCTCAGTGACTGAAGCTGAAGAACAATCAAGGATGATTTCCAGCATCAGACATCAACCTTCTTTCCTGTTTACAGCAAGTGTCACACTGTCCTCGGGAGATAGTGAGAGCAGGAATTTCCCAAGCTTTGGGGTCATGTCAAAAGACTAAAATTTGGGGGAACTGGATCTTCAGAAAATATTCTCCAGTGAGTATATATAAAAAGAAGAGCAGAGAAAAACAGGCATTTCAAACCTAGTTTCCTTTTGATCACATTTGGTTGGTAGCTTCTGGAATCAGGGTATGACAGTCTAAATGGCATACTTGGCCCAGAGCCCACCACCACATAACAGTCATATTCTTAGTGGTTTATCAGACTTTCCTGGGCACCGCTGAAGTAGACTCTCAACTCAGGGGTTTCCGAAGCTTTCTGGGCCACCGCCTGAGGGTGGCACCTTGGGCCTGGTGCCTGCAGTGGCACCAGCTTCTGAAAGATAAGCACGGCAGGTTGTACATGCCAGAGGATACCGATAAGGGAGGCACAGGGATGGTGGCATGGGGCCTGTGTACAATGTACGGCAGGTATTTGGGTTCCCATGGTACACTGATGAGCAGAACTCTTGCACCATGCACCTCAATATTACCTAGAGAGATATATTCAAGAATTTTCTTCAAACTCACTGTACCATTAGTAAAGAACAGAAAAGAATATCCAGAGAGAAGAATTATAGGATCTTCAGTGCAGAAAATCAGATATAATGTCAAGGAGATCCAGACATTGTAAACACAATCAGAACTGGGTTTCCTCATGTTTGGGAGCCATATACATCAATAGTAACCTTGGTAAAATCACATTTGGTAAAGGCATCTTGTACTGATGGGAACTTTTTTAATCATTTGGAGACTATTTGGTGTTTTAGATCAAGTCTTCCAGGCTATCCAAGGACTTCTGCCTCAATTTTTAGATGTCTTCTGAATTCTGCTCATTTCTGCACTCAGCTTGCTACATTGCTTTTTGATGAAGGTTAGACATGTAACTGGGTTTAACTCAGGAGGTGATTGAGATAAACACAAAAGGCGGGGGGAGGGTAAAATAACAGTAAGGATGTCTGAAAAAGTCCCAGGGAATCATACCATTAACGATCTACCTAAAATACCTATAGTATGTGTAAGTGGGTATAAATATACATATACAGAGTAAATGAAAATCTCCCATCTGGGCTAATAATGTGCCCTCCAAGACACAAGGACCATCTAACAAAAATCCCAACACCAGGCATGAGAGACCTCCTTTGAGTCAGGGTTGTCCAAGAGACTCCTCAAATATCACAGGCTATTGCTGCTGCCCTTGGTTGCTTCTCAGAGGTAGAATGGAAGTCCCTCTTGATGAAGACATCATGTACTTCAGACACAGGGCCCAGAGGCCCTCATCTGGAAATGACCTGAAAGCCTCCTCCCTGAGGACTAGCTTTCATGGTATCAGAAGGTGCCATGCAAGATTGCAAAGAAGAAGAGAAAGAACCAGCAGTCCCATGCAGCTGTAACACTACGAACCACAGCAATGACCACATGGCACAGTAACCCTAAGGGTGCAGTGGTGGCCCAGATGCCTTGGTGGTAACCAACAACTCTCTAATTGGACTTAGACACACTCCACAAGAAGGAAGTTATTCCTGGTACTGGAAAGCCAGCCAGTCATTCAGGGCTAGTGATGCCATGGATCTTGGAGGAGAACTTATAATCACTATGTCACTAAACCAGCATAATCTCTAACTACATTAGGAATATTTGTTCTTATAGCCACAGATAAATATAGTCCTCATCCTGCATCAAGGAAACTTCTCACAACAGACAGAGGTCATTACAAAAAACCACAACCAATCAAAGTGTAGCTGTGGAGCCCTGTCCCAATGGCTATATCTACAATACAGCTCCTGCACCTAAGGCTCAGGGATCATTGCAGAAGATGGAGGAGAAAGGCTATGAAAGCCAGGGAGTTTGCGATGAGTCTGTGTCTCAGGAAAGAGCACACCAGCTGGTTATCCAATACCAAGTGGTTAACTCTGAAAGCATCCACACAAGGAACGTTATGCAGACTGAGCAGCTTATACTTATATATTGGAAATATCTATATCTATGCCTACTTATGTAGATATGGACATAGATGTATAAATATGCTCATATACAACAGTAATTAATGAAAAAAGAGACCATGAATCTTAAAAGAGCAAGGAGACATATATGGAAAGGTTTGGAGGGAAGAAAGGGAAGGAGAGAATGATGTAATTATTATAATCTCAAAAAATAAAAGAAGTGATCATAACTTTTAAATGCTCAAGGAGAATTTGATGCACATTTCCTCCTTTAATACAGAATATGGAGAATATGAATTTTATGGAGATATTTAGACCAAATCCTCATTCCATTATTCATGACTAAATTAACAACACACAAAATATCTCACAGTAACATCCACAATACTGTTTGATTTTAAAATGGGACAAAAGCCTAGACAAATTCATAAATCATTAGAGCACGTACTTCTCTTTAAGCCATATTTAATATCCAAATAAAGACAACCAAGGGATATTTCCAGTTAGCATGACACAATAACCCAGTGTATATTGGGGAACACACTGGCCCCTTCTCAGGAAAGACACACAGACCCATGAGTGGCACCCTTTCCTCTGATGTCTCATAGCATAAACACTGTGATAGCAAGTTAACCATTACTAAAAACTAATCAACTTCTTTCACCTCTCCAAGGTCACCTATGAAATGCATTTATAATTCCTGTGCAGGGTTGTTAGCACATCCATTCATCCAGGAATCACAGTACCAATCAGTACTATGTTGTACACACCACATATCATTCATATATGACCTAATCTTTACCCCCAGCAAGCAGACAGGCAAGGACCTGAGACTTGCCCAAGGTTTGGTATAGGACCTAGAAGTGGACAGACACTTGAGACATCTCAGTCACCTTCCCTTTGTGCCTGACATGGGTAAGGCAAAGATGTTTGGACAACCACAGCCTTGCTCCCTCCAAAGGACACATTCACCCATTTCTAGCAATGGTTTTATCAGACAAATACCAGATTCAAAGCACACCACCATGCCAGAAAATTTAGAAGGTGAAAGACTTCCCACATAGCTGCAGATATGTGCCCATGCTTTGTCTTCAAGAATAGTTCAGCGAAATGACTCAATGGAGTCTCTTATGCCCAGTATCCATGGTAACCAGACATCCCACTGGCTTTGAGCAGAAACACAGACTCTTCAACTCAAATATAAGGGATACTCAGCGAGTGAAAAGTCTAGCTTTGTAAACTGGAGTCATTGAATATTTATAACCATTCACATTTTCTGGCATTTTAAGTCATAAAAACAAAGAGCTACTCAAGAGTTTCAGGTCTCAAAAGATGCCACTGAAGGGTCTAGGATCATAAGACTCACTTTTCTAGGAATGAAAACTACTTAATGATTGCTCTCCAGGGTGATTTACCCACAGTCTCTTAGCGAGTTCATCTTCGGCTAGCCTGTCATCTGTGCTTGCCAACAAACCTGATGAGCTGAGTTCGATCCCTGCAACCCGCATGATGGAAAGCAAGAACCAACTCCTTGCAGTTTGTTCTCTGACCTCCACACTCATGCTGTGGTATGTGTACACGTGCATACACACAATCAATCAATGTAAATTTAAAAATTATTCTTTACCATTTTATTCCTATAAACTACAAAATACATTGTGAAATTTCCCTGTCATTTTCAATGCATAACAGAGACATAAAGAATAAAAACAAATCTGAAAAGGTATATATTTACTTTCTTACCCATGAAATATAAACTAATTCCATTCTTCAGACTTGAAATCATGTATGTGCCGAAGAGGAAAAATGAGTCCCAGGTTGCATCTGCTGAACTGTGGGGACGATGAACCCAATAGCTCCTTCCAGGGATGGGGTTCATGGTGCACTGAGAAGTGAGGACAGACAGACAAGCACTTAAAACAAAAAAGCAGGAAGTCTGTAGTCTCTCTGTCTCTGTCTCTCCATCTCTGTCTCTCTCTGTCTCTCTGTCTCTGTCTCTCCATCTCTGTCTCTCTCTGTCTCTGTCTCTGTCTCTGTCTGTCTGTCTCTATCTCTCCGTCTCTGTCTCTCTGTCTCTGTCTCTCGGTCTCTCTCTGTCTCTCTGTCTCTGTCTCTCTCTCTCACATACACACACACACACACACACACACACACACACACACACACACACCACTTACTATGGCCAAATACAAAGGTTTGGCTTTCTGAGAATTTTTGCTGGTAGCTTCTTGGCTTAAAAAAAAAAAAAAAAGTCATAGGATCTTCTGCACAAAACAGTCTCTTGTCCGGTTAACAACCCCGCTGTGTTTGCACAGGTGAAGTTGCTTGTTAAGCTGTCTACTGCCCAGGAGAGCAGAGCCCAGAGGGGAGCATGTCCACCTGTGCTGTTCAAGAGCAGAGTGGCAGGTTCATGATAAAGGTAACACTGAGGGACAGGAGTGTCAGGAGGGACTCCTCACTCAAACGTGGGTCTCTCCAACTGAGTCCTGGAAATAAGGAGTCAACTGTAAAAAAATGTGTGGGGACATCCAGGACAAGGAAGGAATATCCCGCGTGAAAAGGAAGCACATGAGTGAGGCCCCAGTGCAGGCGTCAAAGACAATCCCATTTAGCTGCAGTGTGGGTTCCTGTCTCCTCACACTAGAAGGACGTGGCTGTGGCTTTGATCCTAAAGCTAAAATCAACATTAGCTCAGGTTCCTTCAATAGAAGAGAGGGGGAGTAGAGGTGGGGTGTGGAGGTGATAAGCGGCAGGCTCCGAGTGGCCATGTCTAAATGGGGCCACTGGGCTGCATATGCTGCACCCATTTGAAATCATTCCTGTCTGACATCACAAGTGTAGGAATGGTTCAAGGTCCCTGGGGAAAGGGGAAAATGTTTCAGTGGTGCCACTGATGCGTTAGTACCCTGTCCAAACACATTTTAGTTTTGAGTATACTGGAGTGGCGGAACAGAACCTCTCCTGGAAACTAACCTGTGTGGAAAGAACACTGGCCACACTTGGGCTGGAGCCCTGTGGCCTGTTGCACCAGGTGCCTTGCACGTACTCATTTGTTCAAACATTTAAAGGCCTTCTATGTACCAAGAACTATGCTAGCAGCTGGGGACAGAAGGACAGGACAAGTCCTCCCCCTCAAGGGCCTCAAAGTCTGAAAAAGGACATTGTAGGTATGCTGGAGATGCACTATCATGTAACAAATGCAATGCTATAACAAATGCAGAATGTCCAGGGTATCCACAGAGGAGGTCCGCATTAGCGAGGGACAAAAGCCGACTTTCTGAAGAGTATGGCACCAGAATGGAGCCCTGCCGGGCAACCAGCTGGTGAAGAAGCAGGGTCGGGTCTTCTTGGCAGACAGCCTTGTAGGGGCAAAGGCAGAGCATGGTGGCTCATTCAGAGAGCAGCATCATGAATGCATAGGATGGGGATGGGAAGGGAGGGGATGTTTCCATAGCAACCGGGGGCTGGACCAAGAAGAGCCTTATGTGTTCATTAAAACACTAACGTCCAGTGGGAGAAGAGGAGTCCACAGTATCTATAGGCTCCTGGCCCAGGGGACTAGAGGAAGGAGTCCCATTAGCACAAGAAAGAAGATTGAGTGGGAAGCTGAGAGCAGCTGGGTGTGAGGAGCTGGGAGAAGAGTGGAATGTCACTGGAGGTCTTGGAACATGAAATACTACGGGCCAGGAATGGAGAGTGTGGCTTAGGTACCCGTACACAGAAAATCAAGGAAGCCGTGCTGGAGGTCAGATGGTCCAGAGAGAAAGGAAGAGGCCCTGGGACAGCCAGGAACAGGTTCCTGGGAGAAAACGAAGCTTCTCAAGGAACAAAAATGCTGAGATGTGGATAGAAGACTATAGAGGCCTGTGAATCAAAGATGAGGCAGGGGGATTACCTTAGTCAAAAGCCACCGAGAGAGGTCTAGAGGGGCCAGGGTGAACAAACACGGCTTTAGAAGCATGGCTAGGAGAGGAAGATATTCCAGGGACAGATGAAGGTGTGGGGTCAAAGGTAGTCCTGGGTGGGATGCTGGGATGGACTACACACCGCAGACACCATCTGAACCCTATTGTCATGACCGGTGTGGAGAACCAGCATGGCCGGGTGTGAATGCAGCAGAGACGGCTCATGTGTCTAATTTTCAGTCCGTCTTTCCATTAGAACTTGATATTTTCTATCTGGCATCCCTCCGCTCAGATGCTCTCCAGTACCTGGTAGGCTTCACACTCATTTCCGCTGTGTGATTAGACCTAAACAGTAGCTGTTTTCAAGTGGTGGTGAGCGGGCCAGTGTGAAACAGCCGGAATCTCAGGCATCATCAGAGAACGAGAGTGTGGGGTGGGGCGAGGGAGAAAACTACAACAGAGGAGGGAGGAGGAGAAGGGGAGGGCAGGGGAGGTGAGGGAGAGTAGTCATGACGAACTGGGGGAAAGGAGAAGAGCGGGAGCAGAGAAGGACAGGAAGGAGACAGGACTGAAAAGCTGGAGAACAGACAAAGGAGCCTGGGGCACAGCTCAGTGGCGGAACACGGAACACAGAAAGGCTCTCAGTGCATCCTTAGCACTTCAAACAGACTAAGGAAATAAGTTGTCTCGTAGTTTGAATTAAATGAAAAAGACGGGAAAGAGGGAGGGAGAAGACAGGAGAGATCATTTTAAACTGAGGGGAGAGGCTGGCAGGAGGGTGGCTCAGACTGGGAAGAAGGGGAGAGGGATGGAGGGAGAGAGAAAAAGGAGGTGGGTGGGACATTAAACCAGGGAACTGTCTGAATCAGTGTTGCTGCTGTTTTTCTAAAGAAGCATCGTTATGGACGGTCCACTCTAGGTCAGCCTTGTCTGCCAGACTGTGTCCAGAAGAGAGGTGGGGAGGCTGTGGTCGGTGTTCATGGTGGCAGACGGCGGCTGTGAGAACAGGGCTGCAGAAGGAGACAGCAGACCCAAGAGAGCATCTCCCCCACCACAGAGACCCTGGAGCTTCCTGGCTGGCGGGGGCAAGCTGTCCCTTCTGGGAGCCAGAACTAAGAGGGGGTCCGCAGACACTGAGGTTGAGTGGGCTGTGAGAGCGTGAGCCTTGACAAGGAGCCACCTTTCCACCGCGGGGCAGTTACAGGTTTAGAACAATCGAATACTCTGGAATGTGGGGAAAGGAAAGGACTGGGGGCTGGCAGGATGGCTGGGAGGATACAAGTGTTTGCCATGAAGCCTGACAACCCAAGTAGAGGTGGAAGGAGAGAACCGACTTTACAAAGTTGTCCTCTGACCTAAACACACATCCACATATTGGCACCCTACCACACCCATCCACATCACACACAAACACTATAATAAATTTAAAATTTTTTAAAAAGAAAAAACGACCATGGATTAGAATAGAAAAGAAAACTGGGACCAGATTGAAAAGGGCCCACGTACCATGGAGACTTATCTTAACGTATGCAAAGATTTTAAATATGAGAGAATGGCAACCATCTTTACATTTTTAAAGTATCATCCTAGATAAAAGAAAAAATTGTGAGAGATATTGGACTCTGACTAGGGAAGTGCTTGAATTACTCGGAAGTACACCGATTTCCTGCTTTGAGATGCTCATGGGACCGATTCCTCAAAAACAAGATGCATGGGTTGGCTCAAAAATACCACCGCCCCCAAGGAAAACAGAATGTGTAAAATCAAAGTGGTAGGTGAGTACTCATTGTGCAATCCTCTCAACTTCCCTGACGTTTGGAAGATTTTGTAATAAAGCCCTGGGGAGTTTTATCCTTCTAGCTGTTGCATGGGGGGAACCAGGGAGTCGGGTTGGAGTACCCAAGCCTGACCCCAGCTGCAGGGGAAGCCTGACCCCAGCTGCAGGGGAAGCCTGACCCCAGCTGCAGGGGAAGCCTGACCCCAGCTGCAGGGGAAGCAGAGGTACTCAGGAGGGTTAGTCAACCCCACAGCATTTGGATGGACAAAGGAGAGTGAGTGGCATTGCTGAGCCTCATCCCAAGTTACAAACTTGTAAAAGAGCCTTAACTACTTAGAGGATGAGGAGGATGTTCAGGAGTGAGAACCCTGAGTTCCCGACAGGCCTTGCCACTGCCTCTGACTTCAAGTCTTCGGGAGGGTCCTGGCTTTTCTGTCTTCAAACTCACTGCTTTGGAGGACCTGATAAAGGGTGAGAGGACAGGACAGTCATCACCATCCAGCATTCCTTGTGACCCCAAAGGAGAGGTCTTCAGGTCATTTCATACGCCATCCCCCTCCCCATACCCTTCAGAACAGCCTGAACCCACCACCTCTTCTCCGGGCCGTTCAATCACTCTGTTGTTGTTTTTGTCTGTTTCAAGCAGCTCCATCCACAGCCAGCCCTGATTTAGCAGCCTTCGGTTAGAAAACAGATTTCTCTGGAAGACTCAGCCACAATAAGGCAAAATGAGCTCTGCTCAAGGACCTCAAACTACTTCTCCAGGGACAGATGTCGGGGCTGATGGCCCTCTTGAAAGGCAGCCTCTGCAGTTGTCCCTCCCTCCCTCCGCCTGCATCTGCGCTGGCTGTAATTTCCACTCATTTCCTACAGCTTTGTCCTGGAGGTGGCTAGCCAGTTCCTCTTTGTCCCTCTCCCCTCCCTGTGGAGGACAGTTTTCCATTTCAGTAATGACATGTGTGACTCATTTCTGGATTCTGGCTCTTGCCACATCTACAGCCATTTAAAACTGAACATTCAACACCAATCTCTTACTTGTCAAGGCTTGCTGCTCCCTGGGTGTCTATGAAGAACAGGACACTGGTACCTGCCTCTACTGTCCCTGTGGACTCCGATACAAAGAGACCCACATGGCAGAAATGCCTTTCCATATGGTGTCTGACTTCAGGAAGGGACTCTCAGCTCTGCTGAAGACAGTATGTGGAAGTTGGGTTGATGACCACACTGTCCCCTCCCATCCCCCAAAAAACCAGCACACACCTCCCACACGTACACAATCTGACTGTGGCATTTAACTTTTTTTTTTTTTTAAGAAGATTGAGACCTGGACGGTTCCTACCCCTCAATCCTGGAGCTATCCCCCTCACCTGGTCCATAAGCACGAGCTATGAAGTCAAACAAGCCTAGTTCAGATCCCAGTTCATTCTCTGAGCCTCAGTTTCCCCTACCTTTGAAAAAGAGTGCCCATTTGGGGGATTATTTCAGGCAATAAGTTAGGCTGTGTGTCAATGCCTTAGCCTCCAGTTCCATGACTAGTCTTTGCGGATGCTCAGTACCCAGTACCCAGGTGTGGAAAATGCCACCCCCACCCATCCCCACACATGATTAATATGCTTTGTATACTGACTGGAAGCTGAACACCATGGGCTGTATTTTGTCTTCCTCGGTGGAAAACACATTTATTTTTATTTTATTTATTTAGGATAAAACTTCAGTGACTTTGGCTACTTCTCCTTTGGAGACAGAACATAAGAAACAAGCAAAGATATGGACATGGCCTCCACCAGGACCTTTGAAACAGAGGTCACAGACCGTGCTCTGAGTGTAAATGCAGGCTGTCCCTGTGCGTGCTGAGAGGTGGCTTTTGGTTTAGCTTTGGTGCTTAAATCTCTGGTTCTCCAAAACTCCGCCTGTGTGCATCCTGTGTGCTTTGGAGCTGGCTCCCGCTGCTGTGAGAGGACACTGTCACTCAGGGCACCAGTGGCTGAGTGGAGGAAGGGACAGGGGAACAGAACATGGGTGAGGAAGAGAGCTTCAGAGAGCAGAAGATGAGGATGGAAAGTATTAGAACTTCCCTGTGCCAAGACCTTCTCATGACC